>NW_026747616.1:0-2074 GCF_022355385.1 Mustela nigripes
TGCCTGCCTCTCTGCCTACTTGTGATTTCTCTCTCTCTGTCAAATAAATGAAATCTTTAAAAAAAAAAAATTTAAAAAAAGATGCCCAAGAGAAAACAGATTCAAATTAAATTCAAAAAAAATTCAATAAATAAATATAGAACAACATAATGAAAATGGCATAATGAAGCAAAAAGTATTAGAAAGTAGTAGAACTGGAAGACAAAGAAAAAATAACAATATTCAAATAATTGGAGTTCCTGAAAAACAAAAAAAATACATTTAAAACTATAAAACAAGAAAACTTTTCAAAGATAGAAAAAATATGAATCTACACATTGAAAAGGCTTACCAAACACTTGAAAAAATTAATCCAAAGCAATCAATATCTAAAGATTTTCCAGTAGAACTATTATATTTCAAAGATAAAGTTAAAATCCTTAAGGTTCCCAGACAGAAAGATCAAATATTTCACAAAGAGCAAAAAAATTATACAAGCATCAACCTTGCAAAATCAATATTCAAATTAAGATACCAATGGTGGAGTATTTTTTTTTTTACTAAAACTCAGTAAAAGAAAGTTTGAACCCAGGAGTTTATATCTACACAAGATGTTCTTCAAAATCCAGCATGTTAGAAAGGGTTCTTAAAACAAGAGCTTAGAGAATTATGCCCCTATTAGTCTTTCTTTCTTTCTAAAATTTTTATATATTCATTTGAGAGACAGAGTGAGCAATAGAGGGCACAGGAGTAGGGGCAGAGAAAAAGCGAAAAGAAGAGGGAGAAGCAGGCTCCCCACTGAATTGGGAGCCGAATGCTGGGCTCAATCCCAGGACTCTGGGATCATGACCTGAGCTGAAGGTAGACATTTAACCTTTGAACCACCCAAGTGCCCCTCTATTATAGTCTTTCTCACAGAATCTACTGGAGGATGATGTTACCCAAAAAAAATTGAGAAAAGTTTTGCCAAAAGAATAATGGTGAGCATGTCATTACGTATAAATGTATATCATACAATTTAAAAGTGATAAGGATGAAGGCGGGCAATTTATGTTCTATTATCTAAGGAGAAATAATGCAGCTAAACTAATGGATGAAAAGAAAGAAGAAAACAGAGAAAAGTTCACTGTAAAAGAAAATGAATAATTTAAAAGATATTAAAGGGTAAAATAAGAAAATAGCACCAAAGGCATCAATGAAGATAGAGATCTAAAGGTATCATTCCAACAAAAACATACACCTTCGTAAATACTTACAGAGTTCAGAAAGAGAGAGAGAGAGCAAAGAATATCAACCTAGTTTCAAAAAATATATTCTAAAAATAATGGTGAAAGTTTGAGGAGAATCAGGATTTGCATTTCTTCAAACTTTCTCTCTTAATGTATAGCTATTGAGTACAAAGGGAGAGAGAGTAATTTTACACTGGGGAATCCCAGCAGACATCACATTAATTAACAGATCAAAGTAACCACCCCTAGTTATAAGACATATATAACTCCTTGATATAATTCAGTGAAGCTGTAACATCAATTCTGTGCTATTTTTACAACTTAATGTGTAATTTTATTCCAGTTGTGAGAGAACATCATATAATCGCAACCTGAGGGGCATTACAATGTAATTGAACAATATACTTCAACCCAAGTGTGTTAAAAGGGCCAGAGTGAACTACTGCTACAAGTACAAGGAGACCAAGGAGAACTTAAAGACAATGCAACATGTGATGACTAATAGGATCCTACAAGAGAAAAATGACAATAGTGGAAAACGGGTGAAGTGTGGGTAAATCTGTAGTTTAGTTAACAACATTACACTAATGTTAATTTCCTAATTCTTTTTTTTTTTTTTTTTTCCCCATTAGTCAGCAATTTATTTATTTTTTATTTTTTTTTTTTTTAATTTTTTATTTTTTATAAACATATATTTTTATCATGGAAACAAATGATAATGAAAACACAACGGTTCAAAATCTGTGGGACACAACAAAGGCAGTCCTGAGAGGAAAATATATAGCGCTACAAGCCTTTCTCAAGAAACAAGAAAGGTCTCAGGTACACAACCTAACCCTCCACCTAAAGGAGCTGGAGAAAGAACA
>NW_026747617.1:0-2074 GCF_022355385.1 Mustela nigripes
AGATCGCTCAGGTTGGACATTCTGTCCCTGATGGCCCCTTCTTGAAGGGGAGGTGGATTACGAGGCCATGAGGGTTTTCCCACGATGGGAGGTGTGAGACCTCCCAACTGCAATGATTCTTCTGCAGGACAATTGAGACCTGTTGGTTGGCTCCAGGACAACAATTCCGAGCAGGGTTCTAAGAATGAATGGCTGTGTAGCCCACCTCGCATTCCAATTGTCTCCAAGCAACAAGACAGGTTAGATCTTCTGGATCTGGCGGAGCAACCGAGGAGGCTGAGTTGAAATGGACTCACCCGTGGATGTGTCCTAATATGATTTTGTGTCTATGGAGACCTTGGAATGACGCGGTTGCAATGGGGACCTGAAGGGTTCTCCTAAAGAAAGGCTATCACACAGCTCCATCATGCAAGTTTCCCATGTGTAGATGAGATTTGTTCTGATGGGTGAGTCAAGAAACAGCCATATGCTGCTATTGAAATCCAGGCCTCTGAGGAGAGATGACTGGAAGCCAAACATATGGATCAGATAGGTGCCTAGGGGCCTGTTCGTACCTTTTTACCTCTGGGGACAACAGTCTATTTGTCAGAGAGCAGGTAGGTGCTCAGATGGGCCCAGATTGCCCCTATTTGTCCTGGGAAGCCACAAATATTGGGATGGCCTCAGGGACTTTGGAGGTTTATCCTCTTTGTAGGGTTGAGGCCATTGGATTGGGCACATACAATACCCTTGGAGAGGGCAAGCACAGTCGTCAGTTTTGGCTCCAGGGGCTTGAGCAAGTAGGGTGTGTAGTCCAGGGCTCTTTGGACAGTTGTCTGAAAACACAAACTCGGCTTATGTTTCAGGTCATAGGTATGGCAGGACTGATCTACAGACCATGAGGCGAACTCTTCTGGATATGAAAAAAGGGCGAGTGTGAGGCTCTTGCTCAAGTTTTTGTCTCTGGATATCGTGTCACACATGGGCGTGAAATTTCCGGGTGACTTCATGGGAAATGGACGAGTCTACTCTCTGGGGATTTGGCCTCGTCCAAAGAGTTTGGGGTCATTTTGTGTGATGGAAGAAGGCCGATGCTCTGATGTTGTTGATTTGTTTTTTTTGATTTTCAACCTCAGGTGTCCCACCAAATGAGGGATTCCAGAGTAGAGCCCGGAGGAGGGGCGCTTGGACATCCAGATTCTGGTTAAAAATTGGGGCCTAGGGACATGTCAAGCCCATTATGACATCTAATGGTCCAGCCACTGAGAGGACGTAGTAGAGGACAGGACTCACACTGAGGGTCACAATGCGTGTTTATGCCCTCGTCGCATTCAAGCATGGGCGGGGCCTCAGGGTGAATGCCTGTTTACCCTACACTGAACGTTGGACATCATGCCAACCACAAGGTTTCTTGCCGTAGGTAATGAAGAGTTCTGACTTTTGCATCACAGTCACCCCTGAGCAGTGATTGGAGATAAGGTCTAGTTTCTGAAGCCTGAAAACCGAGGTGGGGAAGAGATGATGACCTAAGGCCATGGAGGTTCAGATGTGCTCAGTGTGCGGTCAGATGTCTGGGTGTTTGTCACGAGGTCCGGGCTCAGGTTGACAGACAGTGCATTAGTGCCCAGGTTAGACTATATATTTTGGGTGCCTTCGAGTGCCGTGTAGGTTCTTTTCTGAAGAACTCTTCAGGATATGAAGAATGAGCGAGTCTGAGGCGCGTGCTCAGGCTTTTGAATCTGGATTTTGTATCAGTGATGGCCGTGGAATATTGGGGAGGCCTCATGGGCCATGGACGAATCTTGGTCTCTGTGGATTTGGCCCAATCCCGATTGTTTTTCGTCAATCTGTGGGATGGGAGGATTCATTTCAGTTTTGTTACCTCAGGTGTCCCACCAAATGAGGAATTCCAAAGCAGAGCCCTGGGGAAGAGTGAAGGGATAACCCGAACTATGGTAAAAAATTGGGGCCTAGGGCATGGCAAGCCCAATATGTTGTCTCTCCATCCAGCCACTGAGAGGCCTTACCTGAGGACTGGGCTCAGGCTGAGGGTCACAATGTGTGTTTGTGACCAATGTGGCCCGATGCATGGGCG
>NW_026747618.1:0-2074 GCF_022355385.1 Mustela nigripes
TTTTTCATTTTGGACGGAACATTCAGGATAAATATGATCTGTTCGATTTCCTGGTTCTCTCATCAGGACTGTTTTTTAGGCTTCAGTGGCACATGAAAAGGTTTTTGATAGTCCAGAGTAAATCCTGACAAAAGCAAAGCACAGTATCTATGGAATACTTACCACTCAGAAGAGAACAACAGATAAAAGGCCAGGCCGACTGACCCTGCAGGATAGGTAAGGTTGGTCTGACAACAGGGGTAGAGGGGAAGTGCCCATCTCCTGCTACAAGAGCTAGAAAAGACCCCTTCCGGAGAGACCACCGGGAGAGGAGAGCAGTAGGTGCTGCTGATGAAGAATATTTTAATCATCAGAGAAGGTCAAAATGACAAAGTTCCAGGATCAGAGTAAACATATGGGATTAAAAAGTAAAAAATAAAAAAGAAAGATTTTTTTGAAAGGACTTTTTTTTTTTAAAGGACTTTAAAAAAAAGTCCTTTTTAAGAGACAGTGGGCTGTTTAAACCAAAAGTACAACTCACTGAGAGAATCGCCACATTATTTATTGGGGTAGAAATGACCTGGAATATAGAAAGACCCATTCTGCAGAGGAAAAAATAGAATCACTAACAGGCCTCATGCCTTGCACAGCCAGTGGCTAGAATCCCTGCCTCATGAGACCATTTTAAATGCTGTACTCATAATTGAATGGAAGGTGTCCTTTCCCTATAATTTTATATATGTCATTAATTTGCTGCAAAGCCCAGTAGCACTGGGAGCAGAAACTGGGACCAAAGAGTGAGCACCCTGTTTGACAAGAGAGACCAGCCACCTCTTCTTCAGATGCAGGGGGAGCCCTGGCGTGCTGACTCCTCCCTTCTTCCTTTCCCCTTTCCTCCCTCCCTCCTTCTTCCCTTCCCCTCTGTCCTTCCCTGGTGGTGCCCTTTCCCGATGCCCACTTCATCCCTTTTCCTTTCTTACATGCCTGTCTTCTAGAGTTTCTTCTCTCCTCCCAATTACATCCCTTCCTCTGAATCTCCTCTTTGGTCCCTTTCTCCCCGCTCTCTGCTCCTCCTCCCCTTCCCTGGCCCCTGTTCAGCTCCATCCAGAATGCAGGCAGAGCTGGACTAACATGCTCACTCGCTAGCTCAGCCACCCTCCAGAGAAGTCACTCTTTGGTGGCCACCTTCCTGATCCCCTGGTCCTTTCTCCACTTATTCAGCTATTGCTCTGAAGTCTGAGGAGGACAGAGTGGGTGTCCCACAGAATCAGGCCAGAGGAGAAACCAAAACATGTATCCACACTGTCCCCCGTACTGCTGCTCTGAGAGCTGTCAGAGTCCTCAACAGGTTTAGGATTTAGGGGCTTCTTCAGAACCGGGGGTGAAAACAGCCATAGGTCAAAAGAAAAGCTATGAACCCCACACAAAAATAATAATCACAAATGAAAACTAAGTTAGCTCTGAAGTCCCAAAGTCAAAGAATTGCCTTGACTCTGTCACTAGAAAGCACCCAAGGCCTCACTCTCTGGGTTCTGGGTGCCCTGGGAATGGCAGGAGGCTCTGAAACCCTTCCTTCTTCATTCACTCCCAAAGAACGTCCTCTGAGGTGGTCTTCAAACTTCCTCTGAGAAACTGTCTCTGGGAACTGTAGGCCCTTGGCTGCTGGGACGAATGAGGGTGATGTCAGGACCTGATGGGCAGCTTTACCAGGAGACTGTGGCTTCTGGATGCAGTCCTCAGGTCCCATGGTCTGGGTGAGATCTAGGTGTTTGAGTGGAGGTGGACAGATGAGATTTCAGATTTTGAGTTGATTCCGGGATGATTAGTGCTTTGGAGGGCATTGGGTGAGGTATTTTGCACACGGGAAGGACACGAATTTGGGGAGCCAGTGAGTGGACTGTTAAGAGCTGACCTTGCACTACCCACAGAAACCTTGCTGCTGTCCTTATCTCTGGTACCACAGAACGTGACCTTATTTGGAACTAGAGTTCCTTACACATGCAATCACATTACAGTGAGGTCGTTAGAGTGGGCCCTCATCTCCTGTAACTGACCTCCTTATGTAAAGGGAAAATCTGGACAGAGAGATGCCCCT
>NW_026747619.1:0-2074 GCF_022355385.1 Mustela nigripes
AGAACAAAGGGGGCGGCGACCGCTTGGCCAGGCTCTTCTTGGAGGAGCACATCAGAAACATAACTGCCATTGTGAAGCAGCTCAATCGGGATATCGAGGTACTGCAGGAGCAGATCCGGGCCCGGGACAACATCAGCTATGGAACGAATTCCGCCTTAAAGACCTTGGAGATGCGTCAGCTCTCGGGTTTGGGGGACCTGCGGGGAAGAGTGGCAAGATGTGACGCCAGCATAGCCAGACTCTCTGCAGAGCACAAAACAACTTAGGAGGGGCTCCAGCACTTGAACAAAGAACAGCAAGCTGCCAAACTTATCTTGGAAACAAAAATCAAAGATGCAGAGGGACAGATTTCTCAGCTTTTGAACAGAGTGGCCTTGTCGATATCAGAGCAAAGCACCAAACTGAAGATGTCCCACAGAGATAGTAACCACCAGCTTCAACTTCTGGATACAAAATTTAAAGGTACGATTGAGGAACTCAGTAATGAGATTTTATCTGCACGGAATTGGTTACAACAGGAACAAGAACGGATAGAGAAAGAACTTTTATAGAAAATTGATCAGCTTTCCTTGGTCGTTAAGGAAAACAGTGGAGCCAGCGAAAGGGACATGGAGAAGAAGCTCAGCCAGATGTCAGCCAGATGTCAGCCAGACTTGACAAAATAGAAGGAAGTCAGAAGGAGAATATGGAAGTGCAGAGAACAAAACAGGAAGAAGAGAAAGTGCATGGGCGCATCAGCAAGCTGGAGTTACAGATGAATGAGGACATGAAGGAAATGAAAGCAGAAGTTGATGCTGGGTTGGCGGCCATCTATGAAAGCATAGGATCCCTCAGGCAAGTTCTTGAAGCCAAGATGAAGTTGGACAAGGACCAGCTACAGAAGCAAATCCAGCAGATGCAGAAGCCAGAGGCCCCCATGTGAGGGGAGCTGGGACAAGGACCTCAGAAGTGTTTTGCTGGTGGGGCAAGAGCCAGGTGCCGTGGTGGCCAGGCGGTCACTGCCTTCAGAAGTGTTCTATTCATGGCGTGCATGTGCCAAGCAATGTGTTTTCATGGGTCTAAATGTTTACCTTAAGTTTCGAAAACACTTCCTTTAAAAGTATTAAGTACAATTTTTGCCACTCTATTTCATTTCTTTAAATTCAATGGAATAGCCTCCCGGCCCCTAAATTTGGAAAGGCTTTTGTCCCTCTTCATTTTATGAATGAAAAGACTTAACGACTTTCCTTCAATGCTTGACGCTCTAGCCAAGACTTTACTATTTTGAAAAATGTCATGGTGATTTTTTTTTAATTAATAAACTAATGAATTGTCACAGGAATGTGTTAGCTCCTCACCCTAAATTAAGAGAATGTCCTGGTAGATTGGAATTCAACCCTTTAGTCCATATTTGGATTTTATTAATGTTATCTGTGCATTTCTTACATGGTTTCCTTCTTGTAAATCTTCTGTCTTTTGTAGGGAGAAGGGATTTAATTTTTGGAGAACCACCCCCCCCACACCACCATTTATGTAATGAAGATAGCATAAAGATTGATAACTGCCATATACATTGCAAATTAAAATGGAAACTTAAGACAATTATCTAGCTAATACAAGGCACAATATCCACATCAACCACCTACTTATACCAGGTTTTAATATTGGAAACTTTTTTCAATTGCCTACAGCCTATATAGTGATAGCCATATATTTAGTAATGGAATGGTGGTTAATAGTCTGTTTATTGCACAATTAATTGTAAATCATAATAGGATGTGAGGATTTTTCAGGCTTTATGATCTCCTCTAAATGTTTCCAAAATTGGCACAAAGTGCTAACTAAGGTTTATATATACTTCTTGTAACTGTATCCTGTGCCTTGGTTTTACCACGTCAATGCACTGTATCCTCTAAAAGTTTTACGGACAAAATAGAAGGCATGATAATACATCAGAATTATGATGTAAAAATGGGATCCTATGTAATTTTTAAATGTTCTAAAAATTTTATCACTGTTAAGACATTAGTTGTTCAGTATTATTAATGAAATAGAAATTCATACTTTTGTATGGACAGAGAATCAAATTGATATT
>NW_026747620.1:0-2074 GCF_022355385.1 Mustela nigripes
TGCTTCCCCAGATCCAGCAGATCTAACCTGTCTTGTTGCTTGGAGACAATTGGAATGCATGGTGGGCTACCCAGCCATCCATCCTTAGAACCCTGCTCGGAATCGTTGTCCTGGATCCAACCAACAGGTCTCAATTGTCCTGCAGAAGAATCTTTGCAGTTGGGAGCTTCTCCCAACTCCCATCGTGGGAAAACCCCCATGGCCTCGTGATCCACCCCCGCTTCAAGAAGGGGCCATCAGGGACAGAATGTCCAACCTGAGCGATCGTCTGATCCTTGCCCTGACTTCAGATGCAAGAGATCTCGATTCAGGTCTGTAGATAGTGCCTGCCATATCCTCACCCAGAAACCTAGGCCTAGCTTGGGTTCTCATACTTCCGTCCCAAGACTACTGGCCCACAAGCCCTCCAGTTTGGCAATCCAGAATTACAATGCAGCACTCTGCCTGCCCTTGGAAGAAAAACATTGCCCTCTGGGGCTACCCAGAAACCCCAAATGAGGAACAACGGGGCACGACATTCGGCTGTACCCCAAATATATAGGCTTACCGGGGCACTAATGCCCTTTCTGACACAGCCTGAGCCTGGATCTCCTGGCCCCACCCAGACAGCTAGCCGCACACTGAGCACATCGGACCCCTCATGGCCTTAGGTCGTCATCTCTTCTCAACCTCGGTTTTCAGGCTTCAGAATCTAGACCTTATCTCCAATCACGGCCCGGGTTTGAAAATGGTGCAGAAATCAGAACTCTTTCGCCATGGCAAGAAACCTTGTGGTTGGCATGTTGTCCAAGGTTCAGTGTAGTTGAAACCAGTGTGGCCCATGAGGCCCCGACCATGCTTGCGGGCCACATTGGTCACAAACACACACTGTGACCCTCAGCCTGAGCCCAGTCCTCAGGTAAGGCCTTCAGTGGCAGGCTGGAGAAACAGAATATTGGGCTTGCCATGCCCCTAGGCCCCAATTTTTAACCATAGTTCGGGTTGTCCCTTCACTCTTCCCCAGGGCTCTGCTTTGGAATTCCTCTTTTGGTGGGACACCTGAGGTAACAAACCTGTAAGGGGTCCTCCCATCCCACAGATTGAAGGAAAATAATTGCGATCGGGCCAAATCCACAGAGAGCAAGATTCGTCCATGGCCCATGAGGCCTCCCCAACATTCCACGGCCATCGCTGATAGAAAATCCAGAGAAAAAAGCCTGACCACGTCCCTCAGACTCGCTCATTCTTCATATCCTGAAGAGTTCTTCAGATCAGAACCTGCACTGCACACGAATGCACCCAAAATATATAGTCTAACCTGGGCAATAATGCACTGACAACCTGAACCCGGACCTCGTGAACAACACCCAGACAGCTGACCGCACACTGAGCACTTCAGACCCGCCATGGCCTTAGGTCATCATCTCTTCCCTACCTCAGTTTTCAGTCTTCACAACCTAGACCTTATCTCCAATCACTACCCAGCGGTGACTGTGATGCAGAAATCAGAATTCTTCCTTAGCCATGGCAAGAAACCTTGTGATTGGCATGTTGTCCAACGTTCAGTGTAGGAGAAACCAGCATTCACCCTGAGCCCCGCCCATTATAGAGTGCGACGAGGGCATAAACATGCATTGTGATCCTCAGCGTGACTCCTGTGCTCTAATAAGTCCTCTCAGTGGCTGGATCATTAGATGTAATAATGGGCTTGACATGTCCCTAGGCCCCAATTTTTAACAAGATTTCTGGTTGTCCAGTTGCCCCTCCCCAGGTCTCTACTCTGGAATCCCTCATTTGGTGGGACACCTGAGGTTGAAAAACAAAACAAAACAAATCAACAACAACAGAACAACGGACTTCTTCCATCCCACAGAATGACCCTAATGTCTTTGGACGGGGCCAAACCCCCAGAGAGTAAGACTCGTCCATTTCCCATGAAGTCACCCGGAAATTTCACGACCATGAGTGACACGATATACAGAGACAAAAACTTGAGCAAGAGCCTCACACTCGCCCTTTTTTCATATCCGGAAAATATTCCTCATGGTCTGTAGATCAGTCCTGCCATACCTATGACCCGAAACATAAGCCGAGT
>NW_026747621.1:0-2073 GCF_022355385.1 Mustela nigripes
ACATTCTTTATCCAAGAATACCAGGACTTTAATTTATAGAACTTTGTGTTGCTTGCTTTTCTCAACTTTTAAGGTGATAAAATATTTTTAATATTTACTTTGAAAAACAAAGGAGGATTTTATCTGGGAGGTCCTCACTTGATATTCTCAGTCAGAGTTCTTTGTTCAACCAAGACATAGAATCTGAAGCCTGAGAGTCACATCAGTGCTCCATTAGATAGACCCTGTATTCTAGGATATAGCTCAGACCCCAGTCTCTTCTCAGAGGCTCAGCACTCTTCTGATCAGCCCAACGTGAAGGCAGGCTTGATTGGGTGATGCTTGACATGGAATGTGACTCATGATCAAGACCTGGGAATTGTTTTCTTACACAGACCTCATACTCTCCAAATAGCCCAATCCAGAACTGCAGAATCCCTGTTATTGGGCTTTTACCCAAGACCTACCACCATACCCAAATAGACTATGAATTATAAGTAGAAACGCTAGCACTTCCTCAATCCTTCACCCTGTCAGATCGCTTTTCCTAGAGGAGCTAATGTCTATTCTTTCCTTAGACTTCCCATTTTAGGTGTTTCTCTGACCCTACCAAGCTCATTTAGAAATATGAGAAGAGGAATAAGAAAATAAAGAGTCATTCTCTGAAGGGCAACTTCTGGCTCCAGATCTAACATTTTAAAAGCCTGGGAGTCATCACTTCAGTCTGTGAAAGCAGCAAAATGCTGAACGGACTAAAAATTAATGACATTTCTTGGAACCACAGTGGCAAACCACTACGTCAAATCTTCTGAGTGTCAGTGCAGAAAAGCATACCTAAGATTCACTTACTTGAAACAGAAGGCACTGGAGGCTCAACAGTGCTCTCCTGGTACAAAACTTAAACAGACACTTTGACAAATTGCTGGAGGATGCATATGGGCTAGCTTGAGAGTGAGAAACTCCTGGGGTCACAATCTAATGGGGGCCTCCCATTTATTTATGGGTTATATTACCAGGAACCCCACCTGGTTCTCATAGTAAAGAGCTACCAAAAAAAAAAAAAAAAAAAAAAAAAAAAAAAAAAAAAGCACTTGTTTCTGACAGGGGAGTCTAGTGTCAGACAGAAAGGAAAAGCCTACCAGAGCTTTATGCCCCATGGGAGAAGGTAAATTACCCCACTACAGCAGCCACCTCTAGCTTTCCTCTCTCATCTATAGAGTGGAAGAAAACAAATCAAAAATCTCTGAAATACTAGTGAACATCACAATCCAGGAACATAAGTCCATTAAAAGACAAATGATTAATCATCTACCCTCCCCTGACACCTTACTACAGTATTGACAGCTCTGGTGTAGGAACAGGATCATAGCTAAAAAAAGAGCTGCAATGTATAAGTTTTATTTAGGGAGATTTAGGGTAACCCAAAGACACTAGGGGAGACAAAAACAAGGACGGTAGAGGAAACTACAACTTCTGATATGTGTAGCTACAGTAAATATTAAAGACAGGCCAACACCTAACCAGATTAACATAAGACTTCACATTAAAGGTCTCTTTATTTCAGTTCCCATTACCCAATACATCATGCTTGGCTTTCAAAGAAAAATTACAGGGCATGCTAAAAGGCAGGGAAAAGCAAACTGATAAGACAAAAAAGCATCAGATGTACATTCAGATATGACACATTTCAGAATTCTCATTACACAGAAGCTAAAATAACCATGATTATTATGGTAAGGGCTCTACTTGAAAACATAGACAATATAAGAAATTAGATGATGCATGTAAACTGAGAGAGGGAAATTCTATGAAAGAATCAAAAGGAAATGTTGGAAAACAGAGCAGTATGACAAATGAAGACTGCCTTTGATTAACTCCTCTGTAGGTTGCATAAAGTCAAGGAAAGAATATGTGAGTCTTTAGAAATGCCAGTAAAAACTTTCCAAACTGAAATAAAAGAGGAAAAGAATTTTCTTAATGCTAAAATCTAGAATATCCAAGAACTGTATTTCAAACTGTATAACAGATATGTAATTAGAATACCAGAAGAAGAAAGAAAGAAAGAAAGAAAGAAAGAAAGAAAGAAAGAAAGAA
>NW_026747622.1:0-2073 GCF_022355385.1 Mustela nigripes
AAACTACTAGAACTCATACAGCAATTCAGCAACGTGGCAGGATACAAAGTCAATGTATCCTGTATCCACAGAAATCAGTGGCTTTATTATGCACTAATAATGAAAATACAGAAAGGGAAATCAGAGAATCATTCCATTTACTATAGCACTAAGAAGCATAAGATACCCGGGAATAATCCTAAACAAAGAGATAAATGTTCTGTGCTCAAGGAACTACAGAATTCTCATGAAAGAAATTGAAGAAGACCCTAAAAGTTGATAGACCATTCCATGCTCTTGGATCGGAAGAATAAACATTGTTACAATGTCGATAACGCCTGGAGCAATCTATACTTTTAATGCTATTCCAATCAAAATACCACCAGTATTTTTCAAAGAGCTGGAGCAAATAATCCAAAAATTTGTATGGAATCAGAAGAGATCCCGAATCACTAAGGAAATTTTGAAAAACAAAAATAAAATGGGGGGCATGACAATACCTGATTTCAAGGTTTACTACAAAGCTGTGATCACCAAGACAGCATGGATCTCGCATAAAAACAGACACACAGACCAGTGGAACAGAGTAGAGCGCCCAGATATGGACCCTCAACTATATGGTCAAATAATCTTCGACAAAACAGGAAAAAATAGACAGTGGGAAAAAGTCAGTCTCTTCAATAAATGGTGCTGGGAACAATAGGCAGCTATATGTAGAAAAATGAAACTCGACCATTCTCTTACACCGTATACAAAGATAAACTCAAAATGGATAAAAGACCTCAATGTGAGGCAGGAATCCATCAGAATCCTAGAGAAGAACATAGGCAGAAATCTCTTTGAGATCAGCCACAGCAACTTCTTTCAAGATATGTCTCCAATGGCAAGGGAAACAAAAGTGAAAATGAACTTTTGGGGCTTCATCAAAATCAAAAACTTCTGCAGAGCAAAGGAAACAGTCAATAAAACAAAGAGGTAACCCACGGAATGGGAGAAGATATTTGCATATGACAGTACAGACTAAAGGTTGATATCCAGGATCTATAAAGAACTCCTCAAACTCAACACACACAAAACAGACAATCATATTAAAAAATGGGCAGAAGATATGACAAGACACTTCTCCAAAGAAGACGTACAAATGGCTATCAGACACATGAAAAATGTTCATCATCACTAGCAAATTAATACCACATTGAGATATCACCTTACACCCGTTAGAATGGCCAAAATTAGCAAGACAGGAAACAATATGTGTTGGAGGGGATGTGGAGGAATGTGAACCTTCTTCCAATGTTGGTTGGAATGCAAGTTGGTGCAGTCTCTTTGGAGAACAGTGTGGAGATTTCTCAAGAAATAAAAAAAAAAAAAAATAGAACTTCTCTATGACCCTGCAATTGCACTCCTGGGTATTTACCCCAAAGATACAGATGTCGTGAAAAGAAGGGCCATCTGTACCCCAATGATTATAGCAGCAATGGCCACGGTCACCAGCTTTGGATAGAACCAAGATGCCCTTCAATGGACGAATGGATAAGGAAGATGTGGTCCATATACACTATGGAGTATTATGCCTCCATCAGAAAAGACGAATACCCAACTATTGTAGCAACATGGATGGGACTGGAAGAGAAAATGCTGAGTGAAATAAGTGAAGCAGAGAGAGTCATTTATCATATGGTTTCACTTATTTGTGGAGCATTACAAATAGCATGGAGGACATGGGGAGATAGAAAAAAAGTAGTTGAGGGAAATTGGAAGGGGAGGTGAACCATGAGAGACTATGGACTCTGAAAAAAAATCTGAGGGGTTTGAAGTGGCAGGTAGTGGGACGTTGGGGTACCAGGTGGTGGGTATTATAGAGGGCACGGATTGCATGGAGCACTGGGTGTGGTGAAAAAGGTAATAAATACTGTTATGCTGAAAATAAATAAATTAATGAAAAACTGAGGGTTTTGAAGGGGCGGGGGTTGGGAGGTTGGGGTACCAGGTGGTGGGTATAATAAATGGCATGGATTGCATGGAACACTGGGTGTGGTACAAAAACAATGAATACTGTTATGCTGAAAATAAATTAATAAAATTAAAAAAAAA
>NW_026747623.1:0-2073 GCF_022355385.1 Mustela nigripes
AGGTTTCTTGCCATGGGTAAGGATGAGTTCTGATTTCTGCATCATTTCCAAACCCGGGCCGTGATTGGAGATAATGTCTAGGTTCCGAAGCCTGAAAACCAAGGTAGAGAAGAGATGACGACCTAAGGCCATAGCGGGTTGATGTGCTCAGTGAGCGGCCAGCTGTCTGGGTGGGGCCAGGAGGTCCAGGATCAGGCTGTGTCAGAAAGGGCATTAGTGCCCAGGTTAGCCTATATTTTTGTGGTAGAGCCGAAAGTTGTGCCCTGTTGATCCTCATTTGGGGTTTCTGGGTAGCCCCAGAGGGCAATGTTTTTCTCCTGGAGGGCAGGCAGAGTGCTGCATTGTAGTTCTGGATTTCAAACTGCAGGGCTTGTGGGCCAGTAGTCTGAGGACGGAAGTCTGAGAACCCAAGCCAGGCCTCGGTTTCTGGGTGAGGATATGGCAGGCACAATCTACAGACGTGAATCGAGATCTCGTGCATCTGAAGTCAGGGTGAGGATCAGACGATCGCTAGGTTGGACATTCTGTCCCTGATGGACCCTTCTTGAAAGGGGGGTGGATCACGCGGCCATGGGGGTTTTCCCACGATGGGAGTTGGGAGAAGCTCCCAACTGCAAAGATTCTTCTCCAGGATAATTGAGACCTGTTGGTTGGCTCCAGGACAACGATTCCGAGCATGGTTCTAAGGATGGATGGCTGGGTAGCCCAGCTCGCATTCCAATTGTCTCCAAGCAACAAGACAGGTTAGATCAGCTGGATCTGGGGGAGCAACCGAGGAGGATGAGTTGAAATGGACTCTCCCGTGGATATGTCCTAATATGATTTTGTGTCTATGGAGACCTTGGAATGAAGCGGTGGCACTGGGGCCCTGAAGGGTTCTCCTAAAGACAGGCTTTCACATAATTCCCTCGTGCAAGTTTCCCATGAGTAGAGGAGATTTGTTCTGATGGGTGAGTCAAGAAACAGCCTAATGCTGTTATTGAAATCCAGGCCTCTGAGGAGAGATGCCTGGAAACCAAAGCAATGGATCCGATAGGTGCATAGGGGCCTTTTCGTACCTTTTTACCTATGGGGACATCAGTCTACGGGTCTGAGCGCCGGTAGGTGCACAGATGGGCCCAGATTGCCCCTGTTTGTCCTAGGAAGCCACAAATATTGGGATGGCCTCAGGGACTTTGGAGGTTTATCCTATTAATAGGGTTGTGGCCATTGGAATGGGCACACACAATTCCCTTGGAGAGGGCAAGCACACTCGTCAGGTTTGTCTCCAGGGGCCTGAGCCTGTAGGGTGTGTATGCCAGGGCAGTTTGGACAGTTGTCTGAAAACACAAAATTGGCTTGTGTTTCGGGTCATAGGAATGGCAGGACTGATCTACATACCATGAGGAGAATTCTTCGGGATATGAAAAAAGGGTGAGTGTGAGGCTCTTGCTCAGTGTTTTTCTCTGGTTATCGTGTCCCTCATGGTCGTGAAATTTCCAGGTGACTTCATGGGAAATGGACGAGTGTTACTCTCTGGGGGTTTGGCCCCGTTCAAAGAGTTTGGGGTCATTCTGTGGGATGGAAGAAGTCCGTTGTTCTGTTGCTGTTGATTTGTTTTATTTTGTTTTTCAACCTCAGGTGTCCCACCAAATGAGGGATTCCAGAGTAGAGCCCTGGGCGGGGCGACTGGACAACCAGAAATCTGTTTAAAAATTGGGGCCTAGGGACATGTCAAGCCCATTATGACATCTAATGATCCAGCCACTGAGAGGACGTACTAGAGGACAGGACTCACGCTGAGGGTCACACGCGTGTTTATGCCCTCGTCTCACTCAAAAATGGGCGGGGCTTCAGGCTGAATGCTGGTTTCTCCTACACTGAACGTTGGACAACATGCCAACCAAAAGGTTTCTTGCCATGGGTAAGGAAGCGTTCTGATTTCTGCATCACAGTGACGCGTGGGCAGTGATTGGAGATAAGGTCTAGGTTCTGAAGCCTGAAAACTGAGGTAGGGAAGAGATGATGATCTAAGGCCATGGCGGGTTGATGTGCTCACTGTACGGTCAGCTGTCTGGGTGTTGGTCACGAGGT
>NW_026747624.1:0-2073 GCF_022355385.1 Mustela nigripes
GGTGCCTGGGTGGCTCAGTCAGTTAAGCATCTGCTTTTGGCTCAGGTCATGGTCCCAGGGTCCTGGAATCAAGTCCCACATTGGCTCCCTGCTCAGCTAGGAGCCTGCTTCTCCCTCTCCCTCTATCCCTTCCCCCTGCTCATATGTACTCTCTGTCTCTCTTTCTCTCTCTCAAACACCTAAATAAAATCTTTAAAAAAAGAAGAGCTTAACAATAAGACTTGGTTTGCATTTATAAAACACTCCGCCTAACAAAAGTAGAATACAATTTCTTTTCACATGCACGCACATGGAATGTTCACCATTATTGATCATACTTTGTGTCATAAAACAAACCTCAATAAATTTAAGATTCTCAGTCATTTAATGTTCTTTATAAATAGAAGAAGAAATACTTCTCAACTTATGAGGCAAGCATTACTCTAATACCAAATCAAATATATTGCTAAAAAGAAACTAAAACCCAATATTTCTCATAAATATAAATGAAAAATACTCAATAAAATATTAGCAAATCAAATATAGCAATGTATAAAATGCATAATACATCATGACCAGGGTGGTAGTGGCTTATTCTAGTAATGAAAAGCTGGTTCAACATTTGAAAATCCCATAATTCACCATATTAGTAATATAAGAAAAAATTTATGATGATTAAACAGATGCAGAGAAAGTATCTGATAAAATTAAGCATCTCTTCATAATATTTTAAAAACTCCCAGAAAGATAGGACTAGAGGGAAAGTTCCTTAGCATGATAAAGGGGCTACAGTCAAACCTGGCAGTTAATATCATACTTCTCAAAGATGAAAAACAAAGCAGGGAAATACTCTCATAATTAATGCCTATTCAACAAAACACTGGAAGTCCCAATCAATGCAATAAGGGAAAACAAAAATAAAATGTAAGAGACTGAAAGAGAAGAAATGTAACTATACTTTCAGGTGACATAATTATTTAATGAAGAAAATACCAAAGAATCTACAAAAAAAGATCCTATACCTAACATGAGTTTAGCAAGGTCATAAATTACTAAGTTAGGATAGAAAATTCAATTATATTTCTGTAGACAAGAAATACACAAATGGGTTTCAAATTTTTATTTTTATTTATTTATTTGCTTATTTATTTAATTTTCTTATGTTCAGTTAGCCACTGTATCATTAGTTTTTAATGTTACATTCAATGATTCATTAGTTAAGTGTAACACCCAGTGCTCATCACAGCATGTGCCCTCCTCAATACCCATCACCCTATTATCCCCTCCACTCACATTTCTCCCCTCTGAAACCCCCAGATTGTTTCTCAGTGTCCATAGTCTCTCATGGTTCATCTCTTTCTCTGATTTTTCCCCCTTTGGATTTCCCTCCCTTTCCTTAAGTTCTACACCTGAAACTAATATTATGCTGTATGCTAACTAGCTGGAATTTAAATAAAAATTTGGAGAAAAAAAAAAGAATGAAATCTTATCATTGGCAGTGACATGTATGGAGCTACAAAGTATAATGCTAACTGACATAAGTCACTCAGAAAGACAAATATCATGTAATTTCATTCATATATGGAATTTAAGAAACAAAACAAATGAGCAAAGAGGAAAACTAAGAAAGAGAGGCAAACCAAGAAACAGACACTTAACTACAGAGAACAAACTAATGGTTACCAGGAGAGGTGGATGGGGGGCATGGATTAAATAGGTGAAAAGGATTAAAGAGGGCACTTGTGATATGTACCAGGTATTGTATGGAAGCGTTGAATCACTCTTTTGTATACCTGAAACTAATATTACATGTATGTTAACTAACTAGAATTTAAATTAAAACTTTTAAAAAGTCCTTTATCAGTTCATGATTTGCAAAATTTCCCTCTCGTTCCAGAGGGTTTTCTTTTCATTTTCTTGACTGTAGCATTGATAGCACAAAAATTTTAATATTGGTAAAGTCCAAACTATTTATTTATTTATTTATTTATTTTTTAAATTTTTTATTTTTTATAAACAAATATTTTTATCTCCAGGGGTACAGGTCTGTGAATCACCAGGTTTACATACTTCACAGCACTCACCAAAGCACAT
>NW_026747625.1:0-2073 GCF_022355385.1 Mustela nigripes
CTTTCTCTTTTCTTTTTGATAAGTTGGGCCAGGGGTTTATCAATCTTATTAATTCTTTCAAAGAACCAGCTCCTAGTTTCGTTGATTTGTTCTATTATTTGTTTGTTTCTATTTCATTGATTTCTGCTCTGATCTTTATGATTTGTCTTCTCCTGCTGGGTTTAGGGTTTATTTCTTGTTCTTCCTCCAGCTCCTTTAGGTGTAGGGTTAGGTTGTGTACCTGAGACCTTTCTTGTTTCTTGAGAAAGGCTTGAACTGTTATATATTTTTCTCTCAGGACTGCCTTTGTTGTGTCCTACAGATTTTGAATTGTTGTATTTTCATTATCATTTGTTTCCATGAATTTTTTCAATTCTTCTTTAATTTCCTGGTTAACCCATTCATTCTTTAGAAGGATGCTGTTTAGTCTCCACGTACTTGGGTTCTTTCCAAATTTCCTCTTGTGATTGAGTTCTAGCTTCTGAGCATTGTAGTCTGAAAATGCACAGGGAATGATCCCAATCTTTTGATACCAGTTGAGATCTGATTTAGGACCGAGGATGTGATCTATTCTGGAGAATGTTCCATGTGCACTAGAGAAGAATGTGTATTCTGTTGCTTTGGGATGAAATGTTCTGAATATATCTGTGATGTCCCTCTAGCCCAGTGTGTCATTTAAGGTCTTTATTTCCTTGTTGATCTTTTGCTTGGATGATCTGCCCATTTCAGTGAGGGGAGTGTTAAAGTCCCCTACTATTATTGTATTATTGAGGATGTCTTTCTTTGATTTTGTTATTAATTTGTTTATATAGTTGGCTGCTCCCACATTCAGGGTAACTATTGAGAGATATGAATTTAGTGCCATGTATTGCCTGTAAGGTGACTGTTCCTGTATATTGTCTCTGTTCCTTTCTGATCTACTACTTTTAGGCTCTCTCTTTGCTTAGAGGACCCATTTCAATATTTTCTGTAGTGCTGGTTTGGTGTTTGCAAATTCTTTCAGTTTTTGGTTGTCCTGGAACCTTTTAATCTCTCCTTTTATTTTCAATGATAGCCTAGCTGGATATAGTATTCTTGGCTGCATGTTTTTCTCATTTAGTGCTCTGAATATATCATGCCAGCTCTTTCTGGCCTTCCAGGTCTCTGTGGATAAGTCTGCTGCCAATCCAACATTTTTACCATTGTATGTTACAGACTTCTTTTCCCGGGCTGCTTTCAGGATTTTCTCTTTGCCACTAAGACTTGTAAATTATACTATTAGGTGACCGGGTGTGGACCTATTCTTATTGGTTTTGAGAGGGGTTCTCTGCACCTCCTGGATTTTAATGCTTGTTCCCTTTGCCATATTGGGGGAAATTCTCTCCAATAATACTCTCCAGTATACCTTCTGCTCCCCTCTCTCTTTCTTCTTCTTCTGGAATCCCAGTTATTCTAATGTTGTTTCATCTTATGGTGTCACTTATCTCTCAAATTTTCCCCTCGTGGTCCAGTAGCTGTTTGTCCCTGTTTTGCTCAGCTTCTTTATTCTCTGTCATTTGGTCTTCTATATTTCTAATTCTTTCTTCTGCTTCATTTATCCTAGCAGTGAGAGCCTCCATTTTTGATTGCACCTCATTAATAGCTTTTCTGATTTCAACTTGGTTAGATTTTAGTTCTTTTATTTCTCCTGAAAGGGATTTTTTATCTCCCGAGAGGGTTTCTCTAATATCTTCCATGCCTTTTTCGAGCCCGGCTAGAACTTTGAGAATCGTCATTCTGAACTCTAGATCTGACATATTGCCAATGTCTGTATTGATTAGGTCCCTAGCCTTCGGTACTATCTCTTGTTCTTTTTTTTTTTTTTTTTTGTGGTTAATTTTTCTTCCTTGTCATTTTGTCCAGATAAGAGTATATGAAGGAGCAAGTAAAATACTAAAAGGGTGGCAACAACCCCAGGAAAATATGCTTTAACCAAATCAGAAGCCATCCCAAATCATGAGCGGGGAGAAAGGGGATAAAAAGAGGTTCAGAACGAAAAAGAAAAAATGAAAGAAAAGAAGCAACCAAAAAACGAAAACGAATAAAGAAAAAGTATAAAAAAGAATATATATATAT
>NW_026747626.1:0-2072 GCF_022355385.1 Mustela nigripes
TCAATTAATTTAAAAGGAGTCAAGTCATATAAAATATTTTTTCTTACCAGAGTAGAGTTAGATCTAGTCAAATTAAAAATCAATAACAGAAAGAGCTGTAAAATTCCTAAATAGTTAGAAAATTAATGGCACACTTTTACATAACTTGAAGGTTCAGAGAAGAATTTGAAGGGTAAATTAGAAACTATTTGAGCTGAATGTTCATGAAAACAGAATTAGTAGGAAATCAACATATAGGAAATTTTTATATTAGAAATGAAGTATGTGTATAGTATTTCATTGATTTCATTATTTTCCTTATGATCTTTATTACTTACTTCTCTTATTGCTTTTGGGTTTATTTCTTACTTCTCTTACTGCTTTTGGGTTTAATTTTCTCTTTTCTAGGGTTTATCCTCTATAGAGAATATAATCCTACATATATGCATATAATTTTATTTTAAAAAATTTTATCTATTTTGCAGACTACCTTCTTTAGCAGGGGCCTTCCTTGTGATCCATTTCTTCTTTCTTTAGTTTTATTGTCATTTTTTCTGCTCTGTCATCATGCCTTTTTCAATGCTATTTATTAAAATTCCAGTGAAGTCTCTTTTCTCTTTGGGCTCTCTGTCAGTCTGCCTGGACTACTATAACAAAACACCACAGACTGGGTGACTTAAATAACAGAATTTTGTTTTCTCACACTTCTGGAGTTTGTAAAGCCAAGGTGAAGGTGCCAGCAGGGTTGGTTTCTGGTGAGCCATATCTCTTCAGCTTGCAGACAGCACCCTCTTGCTGTAGCCTCACGTCACTTTTTTGTGTGTGTGTGTGCACATGGTGGGAGCAAGGAAGTTGGTGTCTCCAACTTCTAATAAGGATGCTGTTCCTATCAGATTAGCCCTACACCCTGATGACCTAATTCAACCTTAATTGCATCCTTAAAGGCACTGTCTCCAGATACAATCACATTGGGAATTAGGGCTACAGCATATGAATTTGGGAGAGGGGCAATTCAGTTCATATCTGGCTCCTTGTAATTTAAGTCTATTCCAAGGTCACATTGTCCTTTTTGCAATATTATTCCTCACCTAGATCACTAAGCGTTGTGTCCTTAGTTCCCATATACTCTTGGAGTTCCCTGAGTGGTCCCTGAGTTCCCTGAGTGGTCTGAATTGTCATGTATCAGAACTGACATGTCATCTCAGTATTGCCCCACTCATAGTGGGACTTCCCCTTTCTGGGAATGATTCTATTTACATTCAATTATCTCTGAGTTCCCTCTCTCTTCTTTATGTGTGGTTGCTATAGTATGTACCTGACTCTTTCAATGGATGTGGGTTCATTATCAGTTTCTTCTGTATTTAAATGTTTCTTTTCTTAGTGGTGATTTGAATTTAGTAGTACTTTATATCTCCTAGTTATGCCAAAGTCGTGGGTTGTTGTAGATAATTTTATTTGCTCTCCTTATATTGATCCATACATTTGTTTAGAGGGGAGATGGACACATTCAGATTTTAACATGTGCTGTTATTTTTTAGACATCAGAATGCAGATGTACACATTGTAATAGCCAGTTTCTGCTCCTTTTTTGCACTGTGCAAGACTTTTGTTTCTTGTTTTCATTTCTGTTTTTTCATATCAAATTCAAGAATAGAAAAAAAATTATGTGCTTAAAATTATTTTCTTCTCTGGAGACTAAAAAAGAAATCCAAGTCAGCTATAATAAAGGGCATTTGTATATATATTGGATTCTATAAAAAATGTGTTAATATGGGCGCCTGGCTGGCTCAGTGGGTTAAGCCGCTGCCTTCGGCTCAGGTCATGATCTCAGGATCCTGGGATTGAGTCCCGAGTCAGGCTCTCTGCTCAGCAGGGAGCCTGCTTCCTCCTCTCACTCTGCCTGCCTCTCTCCCTACTTGTGATCTCTCTCTGTCAAATAAATAAATAAAATCTTTAAAAAAAATGTGTTAATATTTCTATGTAAGGTTAATTTTTCTTATTTTTAGAAATCTGGAAAACTGATCATAAGAAAGAAAGAAGCCACAGAAACCAGCCTAAACATGTGTGGGAAGTTGCATTCATCAATAATAAAA
>NW_026747627.1:0-2072 GCF_022355385.1 Mustela nigripes
ACCCAGGTGTACCAAATTCTATCAAACACTTAAAGAAGAATTAATCAATTCTTTTCAGACTCTTCCAAAAAACTGAAGAGGAAGAAACATGCACAAACTCACTTTGTGTGATATAATATATTTACATATGTGGCACATTATGTTCACATAGAGTTGTGTATGTGACATACTACATTTACATACAGGATTAGAAGAAACGTAGTCTATAATCCTTATGGACACAGGCTATGTGCAAAAATTGTCACCCAGATAGTAAATTGAAATATATTCATGTCATTCAAATACTTTGCTCCTATTATTTGTACCCTACTTTATAGATATTAGCCTAATACAATTTATCAAAAAATGTCATCAATAAATTTATCTTATGTTGTTATTAAAAAGATACAATGTAGTGATTGTGGCCCCTTGTTATGACATACATGTAAGACAGTGTTAGAGTCAGATTGTAATAGTGATGATATCATTAAATTGTAAAGAGAACCACTGTGATGTTTCAATAAGTCAAACAAAATATTTATTAGGAGTTTATTAAAATTAGGTCTTAGAATACTATACTCCATTTTCTAACAGTGCTATTTCATTTTGGAAATACATTCAGGAAATACCACTGCATAAATTATGGAAGATCAACATCATCAGCATAATACAGATGAGTTCAATTAATTACATAAAACAATCTACTTAAAAAACAGTTTCTCTGGGGTACATGTTTGCAAACTCTAGGATAGGAAATTAAAATATATAGAGAACCCACAGAGATACTAAAACTATATTGCCCCAGTTGTGTGTGTGTGTGTGTGCGTGTGTGTATGTATTTAACACAAGAGTATATACAAATACATATTTAAAAGTTTCATTTCACTAGTAATAAAATAAATGCAAATGAAACTTATAAGGTTGTTTTCATCCTCATAAGATTAGCACATCTTTTAATATTCAATACTAGTTTTTTATTATCACAAGGGAATAAAGTCAGTATGATTTTCTTAATCATTTTGTTGTTTTTTCTTTGTGTGATCTCCTTCTCATGTATTGCAGATAAATAATCAGAAAGTGAATATAACTTACATGTGGAAGTGCTTTTCCATTTTATTTGAGATTAAAAATATGGGAAAAAAATCACCCAAGTGTTGAATGGTTAGAGAAATAATTATATGTCAGTTCAAGTCAATATGATAAAGTCTGAAATTATGTTCATGAAGATCCTTAATGATGAAAAGTGCCCATGATATAATGTGTTTTTTTTCTGAAAAGAGAATTTGATAGGTCACAAAAATAAAGCACATTAAAAAAAGGAGACAGGAATGGCGGGGAAGTAGGAGGAGGCGCCCGTTCAACCTGCACCCTAAAGAGAGCTGATTACCTTTCAAAGATCTCCAATCACCCACGAAATCAGCCTGATCAGAATTACACACGTCTGGATCTCTACTGGAGCAGAAGACGCCAGTGGGGAGAGTAACTGAGACAGAAGATAGAATTAGTGATCTGGAGGACAAACAGATAGAGAGAAAGGATCAGGAGGAAGCCTGGAACAAACAGCTTAGAAACCACGAAAACAGAATCAGGGATATAAATGATGCCATGAAACATTCCAACGTCAGAATTATTGGACTCCCTGAAGGAGAGGAGAAAGAAAGAAGTCTAGAAGATATAGTAGAACAAGTTCTTCATGAAAATTTTCCAAATCTCGTGAATGGAACCAGCATTTATGTACTAGAGGCCAAAAGGTTTCCCCCCAAGATTACAGATTCTCAAAAGTCCTCGAGACACCTAATAGTAAAAATGAAGAATTATAATTGTAGGCAGAACCTCTTGAAAGCAGCTAGGACAAAGAAGATCCTTACATACAGAGGAAAGCCCACCAGAATAACATCAGACCTGTCCACAGAGAGCTGGCAAGACTAAAGGGCTGGCAAGATATATTCAGGGTACTGAATGAGAAGAACATGCAGCCAAGAATACTTTATCCAGCAAGACTGACGTTCAAAATGGATGGAAAGATAAAGAGTTTCCAGGACAGGCAAGGCTTAAAAGACTATGCAACCACCAAGCTGATACTGCAGGAAATA
>NW_026747628.1:0-2072 GCF_022355385.1 Mustela nigripes
CTTTTCAGACTGGCTTCTTTTACTTAGTAATATGCATTTAAGTTTCCTCCTCCTCCCAGCCCCTCGCCACAATAGCTTGATAGTTCATTTGATTTCAACACAGAATAATATTCCATTGTATGGATATACCATAGTTTGTTTATCTCTTCACCTATTAAAGGACATCTGGTTGTTTGAAAGATTTGGCAATTATGAATGAAGCTGCTAGAAGGGAGTTGAGGGAAATTGGAAGGGGAGATGAACCATAAGAGACTATAGACTCTGAAAAACAATCTGAGTTTTTTGAAGGGACGGTGGGTGGGAGGTTGGGGGAGCCAAGTGGTGGGTATTATGGAGGGCACATATGGCATGGAGCACTGGGTGTGGTGGATAAACAATGAATTCTGTTATGCTGAAAAGAAATTAATAAAGAAAGAAAGAAAGAAAATAAATGAAGTGGCTATAAACATTAGGTGCAGGTTATTGTGTGGAAATAAGATTTCGAATTATGTGGGTAAACACCTAGCAGTATGATTTCTGGAACTTGTGGTAAGCCTGTGTTTTGCTTTGTAGGAAACTGCCAAACTGTCTTCTAAGGTGGCTAAACTATTTCGCATTCTCTCAGTGAATGAGAGTCCCTGTTGCTTGATGTCCTCACCAGTGTTTAGTGTTGTCAGTGTTTTGGATTTTAGCCATTCTAATGGGTTTAATTTGCAATTCACAAATGAATATGGTGTTGAGCTTCTTCCTATATGCTTATTCGCCATCTGTAGATCTTCTTGGTCAGGTGTGTGTTCGGATCTTTTTCTGTTTTTTTAAATTGTGTTGTTGTTTTCCTACTGTTGAATTTTAAGAGTTCTTTGTATATTTTGGACAAGTCTTTTATCAAATTTTGTGTTTTGCAGATATTTTCTTCCAGTCTGTGGCTTGTCTATCACTCTGTTAGTTTCTTTCACAGAGCAAGAGTTTTTAATTTTAAGAAGCCCAACTTACTGTGATTTTATTTTTAAGAGCATGATTTTGATGTTGTATCAGAAATGACATTGCCAAACTGGTCATCTAGATTTACTTCTGTGTTTTATTATGGAAATTTTCTACCAGTTTATTAGGTAAATTATCCCCACAGTACAAAACTTTGTCTCCCTTAATGCTTTCCTTTCATCACATAATGCCTCCCCCTACCCTTTCTTTACTTATCTAAAGAAATCCTAACCATTCTTCAAAGAGTGAGTTCAAGACTTGCATCCCTAAAATTTGCCCTGACTACTTCAGACCATTTTGATCTCATCCTTTGAACTCCTAAAGCTATGTAATCTGCACTACATTGTTCTTCACTGTATTATACTCTGTTTAGTGCCATTTCACTTTAGGGTACAGGTTGAAACGGTGCCACCTCCTAGTTCCCTGCCATCTTGTCTCCCCCTTAAAAATTATTTCCACATGGTAATCATATCTTGCAGGCAAGAGCACTTAGAAATTATACATTCTTTATAACTACAAGCAACTGGGGGTTGAACCACAGTAGATTCTCAAAAACAACAACAACAACAACAACAACCTGGAATCAGGAAGCTGCAAAGTGAAATTGTTAAAGGTCTCAGTTTTGAAGTCATATTTGATAAGGTTTTTATTTCACCTAAACAGTGGATGTCTGAAATGATCTTTGGCCAACTAGTTACTGAACCTCTCTCACTTGAGCATATCGATCTATAAACAGAGGGATAAGAATAATATCTACCTGATATGGTTGATGTAGGTATCAACAGGAGATAAATACATATAAGGATCTTAGCATACATGCTGGCTCATGGTATGTGCTGTTGTTGTTGTTATTATTATATTATTCTTTCTATAAATAAAGTAGGCTAGAGTATCAATGAGTTAAGTTAGTTATAGTGAAGAAGCAAATGTGAAAATACTTTGTGACCCCTATGTGTCATAATTCTTATTAATATTATTATGTTTAAAAGCACATGTTGTATTGAAGAATGTTAAAATGAACTAAGAATCCCAGACACCATATTTCCAATCCTGATTTCACTTTTCTGCTTCTGAATTGGATCCAGCTTTCATAACTGCCACTGAATACTCAA
>NW_026747629.1:0-2072 GCF_022355385.1 Mustela nigripes
GTAGGGAAGAGATGATGACCTAAGGCCATGGCGGATCTGATGTGCTCAGTGTGCGGTCAGCTGTCTGGGTGTTGGTCACGAGGTCCAGGCTCAGGTTGTCAGACAGTGCATTATTGCCCAGGTTAGACTATATATTTTGGGTGCCTTAGAGTGCCGTGTAGGTTCTTTTCTGAAGAACTCTTCAGGATATGAAGAATGAGCGTGTCTGAGGCGCGTGCTCAGGCTTTTGTCTCTGGATTTTTTATCTTCGATGTCCGTGGAATGTTGGGGAGGCCTCATGGGCCATGGACGAATCTTGCTCTCTGTGGATTTGGCCAATCCCAATTGTTTTTCGTCAATCTGTGGGATGGAATGACTTCTTTCAGATTTGTTACCTCAGGTGTCCCAGCAGAAGAGTAATTCCAAAGCAGAGCACTGGGGAAGTGAAGGGACAACCCGAACTACGGTTAAAAAATGGGGCCTAGGTGCACGTCAAGCCCAATATGCTGTCTCTCCATCCAACCACTGAGATGCCTTACCTGAGGACTGGGCTCAGGCTGAGGGGTCATAATGTGTGTTTGTGACCAATGTGGCCTGCAAGCATGGGCGGGGCCTCATGGGCCACACTGGTTTCAACTACACTGAACCTTGAACAACATGCCAACCACAAGATATCTTGCCAAGGGGAATGAGTTCTGATGTCTGCATCATTTTCTAACCCGGGCCGTGATTGGAGATAAGGTCTAGGTTCTGAAGCCTGAAAACGGAAGTTGAGAAGAGATGACGATCTAAGGCCATGGCGGGTCGGATGTGCTCAGTGTGCGGCCAGCTGTCTGGGTGGGGCCAAGAGGTCCAGGATCAGCCTGTGTCAGAAAGGTCATTAGGCCCAGGTCAGCCTATATATTTGGGGTACAGCCGAATGTCGTGCAGGTTGATCCTCATTTGGGGTTTCTGGGTAGCCCCAGAGGGCAATGTTTTTCTTCTGGAGGCCAGGCACAGTGCTGCATTGTAGTTCTGGATTGCCAAACTGGAGGGCTTGTGAGCCAGTAGTCTGAGGACGGAAGTATGAGAACCCAAAGTTTCTGGGTGAGGATATGGCAGGCACAATCTACAGACGTGAATCGAGATCGCGTGCATCTGAATTCAGGGCGAGGATCAGAGGATCGCTCAGGTTGGACATTCTGTCCCTGATGGCCCCTCTTAAAGGGGGGGAGGATCACGAGGCCATGGGGGTTTTCCCACGATGGGAGTTGTGAGAAGCTCCCAACTGCAAAGATTCTTCTACAGGACAATTGAGACCTGTTCGTTGGCTCCAGGACAATGATTCCGAGCAGGGTTCTAAGGATGGATGGCTGGGTAGCCCACCTTGCATTCCAATTGTCTAGAAGCAACAAGACAGGTTAGATCTGCTGGATCTGGGGGAGCAACCGAGGAGGCTGAGTTGAAATGCACTCTCCGGTGGATGTGTCCTAATATGATTTTGTGTCTGTGGAGACCTTAACTGAAGCGGTGACATTGGGGCCCTGAAGGGTTCTCCTAAAGAGAGGCTTTCACACAGCTCCGTTGTGCAATTTTCCCATGTGTAGATGAGATTTGTTCTAATGGGTGAGTCAAGAAACAGCCATATGCTGTTATTGAAATCCAGGCCTCTGAGGAGAGATGCCTGGAAACCAAAGCAATGGATCCGATAGGTGCCTAGGGGCCTGTTCGTTCCTTTTTACCTCTGGGGTCATCAGTCTACGGGTCTGACTGCCGGTAGGTGCTCAGATGGGCCCAGATTGCCCCTGTTTGTCCTGGGAAGCCACAAATTTTGAAATGGCCTCAGGGCCTTTGGAGGTTTATCCTCTTAGTACGGTTGTGGCCATTGGAATGGGCACATACAATACCCTTGGAGAGGGCAAGCACCGTCGACAGGTTTGGCACCAGTGGCCTGAGCCTGTAGGGTGTGTAGGCCAGGGCTGTTTGGACAGTTGTCTGAAAACACAAACTCGGCTTATGTTTCGGGTCATATGTATGGCAGGACTGATCTACAGACCATGAGGCGAACGCTTCGGGATATGAAAAAAGGGCGAGTGTGAGGCTCTTGCTCAAGT
>NW_026747630.1:0-2072 GCF_022355385.1 Mustela nigripes
TATCGAGGTCCGGGCTCAGGTTGTCAGACAGTGCATTAGTGCCCAGGTTAGACTATATATTTTGCGTGCATTCGAGTGCCGTGTAGGTTCTGATCTGAAGAACTCTTCAGGATATGAAGAATGAGCGAGTCTGAGGCGCGTGCTCATACTTTTGTCTCTGGATTTTGTAACAGCAATTGCCGTGGAATGTTGGGGAAGCCTCATGGCCATGGACGAATCTTGCTCTCTGTGGATTTGGCCCGATCCCAATTGTTTTTCGTCAATCTGTGGGATGGGAGGACTCCTTTCAGGTTTGTTACCTCAGGTATCCCTCCAAAAGAGGAATTCCAAAGCAGAGCCCTGGGGAAGAGTGAAGGGACAACCCGAACTATGGTTAAAAATTGGTGCCAAGGGGCATGGCAAGCACAATATGCTGTCTCTAGATACAGCCACTGAGAGGCCTTACCTGAAGTCTGGGCTCAGGCTGAAGGTCACAATGTGTGTTTGTGACCAATGTGGCCCGCTAGCCTGGGCGAAGCCTCTAGGGCCACACTGGTTTCAACTACACTGAACCTTGGACAACATGCCAAACCCAACGTTTCTTGCCATGGGGAAAGAGTTCTGATTTCTGCATCATTTTCAAACCAGGGCCGTGAATGGAGATAAGGTCTAGGTTCTGAAGCCTGAAAACCGAGGTTGAGAAGGGATGACGACCTAAGGCCATAGCGGGTCCGATGTGCTCAGTGTGCTGCCAGCTGTCTGGGTTTGCCAGGAGGTCCAGGCTCAGACTGTGTCAGAAAGGGCATTAGTGCCCAGGTCAGCCTATATATTTGGGGTACAGCCGAATGGCGTGCAGGTTCATCCTCATTTGTGGTCTGGGTTGCCCCAAGGGGAATGTTTTTCTTCTGGAGGTCAGGCAGAGTGCTGCATTGTAGTTCTGGATTGCCAAACTGGAGGGCTTGTGGGCCAGTAGTCTGAGGACGGAATTCTGAGAACCCAAGCTAGCCTAGGTTTCTGAGTGAGGATATGGCAGGCACAATCTACATACCTGAATTGAGATCTCGTGCATCTGAAGTAAGGGCGAGTATCAGACGATCCCTCAGGTTGGACATTCTGTCCCTGATGACCCCTTCTTGAAGGGGGGGTGGATCCCGAGGCCATGGGGGTTTTCCCATGATCGGAGTTGTGAGAAGCTCCCAACTGCAAAGATTCTTCTGCAGGACAATTGACACCTGTTGGTTGTCTCCAGGACAAGTTTCCGAGCAGGGTTCTAAGGATGGATGGCTGTGTAGCCCACCTCGCATTCCAATTGTCTACAAGCAAGCAGACAGGTTAGATCTGCTGGAACTGGGGGAGCAACCGAGGAGGCTGAGTTGAAATGGACACTCCCGTGGATGTGTCCTAATATGATTTTGTGTCTATGGAGACCTTAAAATGAAGCGGTGGCATTGGGGCCCTGAAGGGTTCTCCTAAAGAGATGCTTTCACACAGCTCCATCATGCAAGTTTCCCATGTGTAGATGAGATTTGTTCTGATGGGTGAGTCAAGAAACAGCCATAGGCTGCTATTGAAATCCAGGCATCTGAGGAGAGATGCCTGGAAGCCAAACCAATGGATCCAATAGTTGCCTAGGGGCCTGTTCGTTCCTTTTTCCCTCTCGGGACATCATTCTACGTGTCTGAGTGCAGGAAGGTGGTCAGAGGGGCCCATATTGCCCCTGTTTGTCCTGGGAAGCTACAAATATTGGGATGGCCTCAGGGACATTTGAGGTTTATCCTATTAGTAGGGTTTTGGCCATCGGAATGGGCACATACAATTCCCATGTGAGGGCAATCACTGTCGTCATGTTTGGCTCCAGGGAACTGAGACTGTAGGGTGTGTATGCCAGGGCTGTTTGGACAGTTGTCTGAAAACACAAACTCGGCTTATGTTTCGGGTCATAGGTATGGCACGACTTATCTACAGACCATGAGGAGAACTCTTCGGGATATGAGAAAAGGGCGAGTGTGAAGCTCTTGCTCAAGTTTTTGTCTCTGTATATCGTGTCACTCATGGTCGTGATATTTCCGGGTGACTTCATGGGAAATGGACGA
>NW_026747631.1:0-2071 GCF_022355385.1 Mustela nigripes
AGAGGCCTCATGGGCCATGGACAAATCTTGCTCTCTGTGGATTTGGCCCGATCTCAATTGTTTTTCGTCAATCTGTGGGATGGGAGGACTCCTTTCAGGTTTTTTGCCTCAGGTGTCCAACCAAAAGAGTAATTCCAAAGCAGAGCCCTGGGGAAGAGTGAAGGGACAACCCAAAATAAGGTTAAAAATTGGGGCCTAGGGTCATGGCAAGCCCAATATGCTGTCTCTCCATCCAGCCACTGAGAGGCCTTACCTGAGGACTGGGCTCAGGCTGAGGGTCACAAAGTGTGTTTATGACCAATGTGGCCCGCAAGCATGGGCGGGGCCTCATGGGCCACACTGGTTTCAACTACACTGAACCTTGGACAACATGCCAACCACAAGGTTTCTTGCCATGGGGAAAGCGTTCTGATTTCTGCTTCATTTTCAAACCCGGGCCATGATTGGGGATAAGGTCTAGGTTCTGAAGCCTGAAAACCGAGGTTGAGAAGAGATGACGACCTAAGGCCATGGCAGGTCATATGAGCTCAGTGTGCGGCCAGCTGTCTGGGTGGGGCCAGGAGGTACAGGCTCAGGCTGTGTCAGAAAGGGCATTAGTGCCCAGGTCAGCCTATATATTTGGGGTACAGCCGAATTGCGTGCAGGTTTGTCCTCACTTGGGGTTTCTGGGTAGCCCCAGAGGGCAATGTTTTTATTCTGGAGGGCAGGCAGAGTGCTGCATTGTAGTTCTGGATTGCCTAACTGGAGGGATTGTGGGCCAGTAGTCTGAGGACGGAAGTCTGAGAAACCAAGCTAGGCCTAGGTTTCTGGGTGAGCATATGGCAGGCACAATCTACAGGCCTGAATCGAGATCTCATGCATCTGAAGTCAGGGCGAGGATCAGACGATCGCTCAGGTTGGACATTCTGTCCCTGATGGCCCATATTTGAAGGGGGTTGGATCACGAGGCCATTGGGGTTTTCCCACGATGGGAGTTGTGAGAAGCTCCAAACAAAAGTCTCTTCTGCAGGACAATTGAGACCTGTTGATTGGCTCCAGCACAACGATTCCGATCAGGGATCTAAGGATGGATGGCTGGGTAGCCCACCTCGCATTCCAATTGTCTCCGAGCAACAAGACAGGTTAGATCTGCTGGATCTGGGGGAGCAACCGAAGAGGCTGAGTTGAAATGGACTATCCCGTGGATGTGTCCTAATATGATTTTGCGTCTATGGAAACCTTGGAATGAAGCGGTGGCACTGGGGCCCTGGAGGGTTCTCCTAAAGAGAGGCTTTCACAGAGCTCCATCGGGGAAGTTTCCCGTGTGTAGATGAGATTTGTTCTGATGGGTGAGTCAAGAAACGGCCATATGCTGTTATTGAAAATCAGGCCTCTGAGGAGAGATGCCTGGAAACCAAAGCAATGGATCCGATAGGTGCCGAGGGGCCTGTTCATTCCTTTTTACCTCTGGGAACATCAGTCCACAGGTCAGAGTGCCGGTAGGTGCTCAGATGTGCCCAGATTGCCCCTGTTTGTCCTGGGAAGCCACAATCTTGGGATGGCATTATGGACTTTGGAGGTTTATCCTCTAGGTAGGGTTGTGGCCATTGGTTGGGCACATACAATTCCCATGGTGAAGGCAGGCACAGTCGTCAGGTTTGGATCCAGAGGCCTGAGCCTGTAGGGTGTGTAGGCCATGGCTGTTTGGACACTTGTCTGAAAACACAAACTCGGCTTATGTTTCGGGTCATAGGTATGGCAGGACTGATCTACAGAGCATGAGGAGAACTCTTCGGGATATGAAAAGAGGGCGAGTGTGAGGCTCTTGCTCAAGTCTTTTTCTGTGAATATCGGGTCACACATGGTCGTGAAATTTCCGGGTGTCTCCATGGGAAATGGACGAGTCTTACTCTCTGGGAGATTGGCCCCATCCAAAGAGTTTGGGGTCATTCTGTGGGATGGAAGAAGTCCGTTGTTCTGTTGCTGTTGATTTGTTTTGTTTTGTTTTTCAACCACAGGTGTCCAACCAAATGGGGGATTCCAGAGTAGAGCCCTGGGGAGGGGTGACTGGACAACCAGAAATCTGGTTAAA
>NW_026747632.1:0-2071 GCF_022355385.1 Mustela nigripes
GCCGAGCGGCTGGGAAGCATCCAGTCCTCCCCTAGGTCCCAGGCACTCCTTGGACTCAATCACTTGGGACACCGTGGTGGCACACTAACGTCTAGGCCGGAGGGCAGGGAAACAGGGCACAGAGGGTTCTGGGGAACACTCTCAGGTAGGTGTAGCTGCTCAGTGGATGTGACCGATGCTATCATGCGTGCTCACGGCGCTCTGTTGTGTGCTTTTCTGTCCTGTCTCTGCTCCATACAAGCCGTTGCCCACGAAACCTGTGGGTGTAGGAGGGGGCGGAATTCAGAGCACAGCACATGGTGACTCCTTCCTAAGTCCCACCTGGAGGGAGGAATGCCTGCTGGGCAGCTGGCGAGTAGGGGCAGGAGACGGATGGACTAGAAGGAAAGGACTTCCAATCCCCCTGTGGGCTCCTGATGACAAGGTGCCGACACTGTTCTCTATTTCTGTGCGTCTCCCAGAAATCTGTGGGGAGTGTCTCCTGGAGGATGTGGAGACGCCCCCACCCACGCCGCCCACTCCACAACGCCACCGCAAGAAGAGAGTCCGGTTCTCCCTCCACAATGAGGTCTTCACCATTGAGGACCCCGAGGAAGGTACCTTGGGGATTGACTCATTACGGTGATTGGAGACGCATTCTGTCATTCAGTAGCACAGACATAACCGAAGCTTTTAAAACTGCTGAGACACACTGTCCTCTGATTTCACTGGTAGCCATTTCCCTCTATGCCGTCCGTCCGTCCCCTTTTAAGTCCACAAGTCACGATGAGATCCTCATTCAAACTTGATCCAAGGAGCACAGGAAAAAAGTGTCTACTAGCTGAAGGGATGGATCTTAGGTCTTTCTGGAACACACAGGTCCCTATAGGTCTCCCCAGGAAACATGGTTCTTAGATGTGTAGGAAGGAAGAGACTATGTTTTTTGCCAGGAACGCTGAACAGAAAAATGGAACAGAATACGACAGGAGGTTTCACGATGTCCCCCCTTCACTTCCGCCCATTAGCCACATCTTACATGGGTGTGCTACGTATCTTCAAAGGAACAGAACGACCTCACCACATTTGGGGAACTCAAGTACCCAGTACATTCCACGTGGTTACCGTTCTACAAATGGGGCCAATGCATTCGGTGATGTCTTCTCATTCTGGAAACAGACAGAAATCTGCGCACTAATGTCTCACACAGTTGGGTTCCCAATAGCCCCAGAGAGGCACTGCCCCCAAATCCATCACGGGAGGAAAGAACACATTCAGTGGCATCCATACACATCATAGAGTCCAATTCAGGCGTAAGAAGAAACTAAGGTTTCCAATATTTTACGAAACAGATGGAACCTGGAAACTTAACACGCATTTTGAAAGCAAGCACACAAGGAAAGAGGTACATTACACGATCACAGGCTTTGAGGACACTCCAGTAGGGACATTCGTAGACCCAGAAAGTGGAAGGGACAGTGGAGGGAGGAAACGGGGAGGGCTGGTCATGTTGTCACGGGTACAGAGGTGCCATGAGATAGGATGGCAACGTTTTCCCCGTAGATGGCAGTGCGGTCTACAAAGCATCACGGATGTCAGCAGTGTTACTGAACGGACACGCACTAACAAATATAACCCGTCCCCAGTACTTAGATTCCATCACCGAAAAACCCACTACTCCAAGGCACGATAGAGGAGCGATAGGGTCACACAGCAGAGGTGCAGGGGAGACAGCTGAACAGGCCCCATGACCAGCTGAAGAAGTGGCAAGCTGGCTTGGCTGCACAGTGGGCAGGAGGGCTCAGGGGACTGTGCCCTGAAACCCAGGGTGCCTTGAGTGTTTCCCAGACAGACGCTGAGAGTTCCCACTGATGACATCCCCTCCGTTAGAAAGCCAAGGCTCCATTTCCCTTTTCCATCCTGCTCCCCTCCTCTGTGTTTCTGTGTACACCACTGCATTCTGCATACACCACTGTGTACTGCGTCCACCACTTTGTCCACCACTGTTGGCCCACTGGCAAGTCAGGCCTTGCTTGGTCACCCTTCACGTCCATTCCCTCTGGCCCCGCATCCACATCCAGCAGACTTAACTCCC
>NW_026747633.1:0-2071 GCF_022355385.1 Mustela nigripes
TACTCAACAAGATCCTAGCCAACAGGATCCAACAGCACATTAAAAAGATTATCCACCATGAGCAGGTGGGATTCATTCCTGGGCTACAAGAATGGTTCAACATTCGCAAATCAATCAATATGATAGAACAAATTAATATGAGAAGAGAGAAGAACCACATGGTTCTCTCAATCAATTCAGAAAAATCATTTCACAAAATTCATCATCTGTTCCTGATTAAAACGCTTCAAAGTAAGGGATAGAGGGAACATTCCTGAACTTCATCAAATCTATCTTTGAAAGACCCACAGCAAATATCATCCTCAATGGGAAAAAGTTTGCAGCCTTCCTGTTGAGATCAGGAACACGACAAGGATGCCCACTCTCACCACTCTTGTTCAACATAGTATTAGCAGTCCTAGCAACATCAATCAGACAAAAAAGAGAAATAAAAAGTATCCAAATTGACAGTGAAGAAGTTAAACTCTCTCCCTTTGCAGATGACATGATTCTTTATATGGAAAACCCAAAAGACTCCACTCCAAAGTACTAGAACTCATACAGCAATTCAGCAACGTGGCAGGATACAAAGTCAATGTGCAGTAATCAGTGGCTTTCTTATACACTCACAATGAAAATACAGAAAGGGAAATTAGAGAATTGATTCCATTTATTATAGCACCAAGAACCATAAGATACCCGGAAATAAACCTAACCAAAGAGGTAGAGGATCTGTACTTGAGGAACTACAGAACACTCATGAAAGAAATTGAAGAAGACACAAAAAAATGGAAGACCATTCCATGCTCTTGGTTCAGAAGAATAAACATTGTTAAAATGTCTATACTGCCTAGAGCAATATATACTATTAATGCCATTCTGATCAAAATTCCACCAGTATTCTTCAAAGAGCTGGAGCAAATAATCCAAAAATTTTTATGGAATCAGAAGAGACCCAGAATCGCTAAGGAAATGTTGAAAAAAATAAATAAATAAAACTGGGGGCATCACGTTACCTGATTTCAAGCTTTACTACAAAGATGTGATCACCAGGACAGCATGGTACTGGCATAAAAACAGACACATAGACCAGTGGAACAGAGTAGAGAGCCCAGATATGGACCTTCAACTCTATGGGCAAATTATCTTCGACAAAGCAGGAAAAAATATACAGTGGAAAAAAGACAATCTCTTCAATAAATGGTGCTGGGAAAACTGGGCAGGTATATGTAGAAGAATGAAACTCGACCATTCTCTTACACCATACACAAAGATAAACTCAAAATGGATAAAATACCTCTACGTGAAACAGGAATCCATCAGAATCCTAGAGGAGAACATAGGCAGTAATCTCTTCGATATCAGTCACAGCAACTTCTTTCAAGATATGTCTCCAAATGCAAAGGACACAAAAGCAAAAATAAACTTTTGGGACTTCATCAAAATCAAAAGCTTCTGCACAGCTAAGGAAGCAGTCAAGAAAACAAAGAAGCAACCCATGGAATGGGAGGAGATATTTGCAAATGACAGTACAGACAAAAGGTTGATATACAGTATCTATAATGAACTCCTCAAACTCAACACACACAAAACAGACAATCATATCAAAAAATGGGCAGAAGTTATGAACAGACACTTCTCCAATGAAGACATACAAATAGCTATCAGACACATGAAAAAATGTTCATCATCACTAGCCATCAGGGAGATTCAAATTAAAACCACATTGAGATACAACCTTACACCAGTTAGAATGGCCAAAATTAGCAAGACAGGAAACAACATGTGTTGGAGGGGATGTGGAGGAAGGGGAACCCTCTTACACTGTTGGTGGGAATACAAGTTGGTGCAACCTCTTTGGAGAACAGTGTGGAGATTCCTCAAGAAATAAAAATAGAGCTTCCCTTGACCCTGACATTGCATTCCTGGGTATTTATCCCAAAGATACAGATGTAGTGAAAAGAAGGGCCATCTCTACCCCAGTGTTTATAGCAGCAATGGCCACGATCACCAAACTGTGAAAAGAACCAAGATGCCCTTTAACGGACGAATGGATAAGGAAGATGTAGTCCATATACACTATGGAGTATTA
>NW_026747634.1:0-2071 GCF_022355385.1 Mustela nigripes
TGCTTTGAAACTGGAGCTCAATCACAAGGAAAAGTTCCGAAGGAACTCAAACACCTGCAAGCTAAAGACCTTGCTTAAGAATGCTTGGATCAACCAGGAGATCAAGGAAGAGCTGAAACAATTCAAGGAAACCAATGACAATGAAGACACTTCGATCCAAAACCTATAGAATACAGCAAAGGCAGTCCTAAGGGGGAAATACATAGCCATCCAAGCCTCCCTCAAAAAAATTGAAAAATCCAGAACACAGCAGCTGTCTCTACACCTTAAAGAACTGGAGAATCAACAAGAAATCAAACCAACTGCACAAATAAGAAGGGAAATCATCAAGATTAGAGCTGAGATCAATGAGGTAGAAACCAGAGATACAGTAGAATGTATCAATGAAACTAGAAGCTGGTTTTTTGAAAGAATCAATAAGATCAATAAACCATTGGTGACACTAATCCAAAAGAAAAGAGAGAAAGCTCAAATACATAAAATTATGAATGAAAAGGGAGAGATCACAACAAACACCAAGGGAGGAGAAACAATCATCAGTAGTTATTATCAACAGTTATATGCCAATAAGCTTAGAAACCTTGATGAAATGGATGCATTCCTGGAAAACTATAAACTCCCAAAATTGAACCAGGAAGAAATTGACAACCTGAATAGACCAATATCTAGTAACGAGATTGAAGCAGTGATCAAAAACCTCCCCAAAAAACAAGAGCCCAGGTCCTGATGGATTCCCTTGGGAATTCTACCAAACTTTCAAAGAAGAAATAACACCTATTCTCCTGAGGCTGTTTCAAAAAATTGAAGCAGAAGGAAAACTTCCTGACTCTTTCTATGAAGCCAGCATTACCCTGATCCCCAAACCAGGCAAAGACCCTACCAAAAAGGAGAATTTCAGACCAATATCACTGATGAATATGGATGCTAAAATTCTCAACAAGATCCTAGCAAACAGGATCCAAAATCACATTAAAAAGATTATCCACCATGACCAGGTGGGATTCATCCCTGGGCTACAAGGATGGTTCAACATCCACAAATCAATCAATGTGATACAACAAATTAATATGAGAAGAGAGAAGAACCACATGGTCCTCTCAATTGATGCAGAAAAAGCATTTGACAAAATCCAGCATCCGTTCATGATTAAAACTCTTCAAAGTATAGGGATAGAGGGAACATTCCTGAACTTCATCAAATCTATCTATGAAAGAGCCACAGCAAATATCATCCTCAATGGGAAAAGGCTTGCAGCCTTCCCGTTGAGATCAGGAACAAGACAAGGATGCCCACTTTCATCACTCTTGTTCAACATAGTATTAGAAGTCCTAGCAACAGCAATCAGACAACAAAGAGAAATAAAAGGTTTCCAAATTAGCAAGGAAGAAGTCAAAACTCTCTCTCTTCACAGATGACATGATTCTTTATATGGAAAACCCAAAACACTCCACCCCCAAACTACTAGAACTCATACAGCAATTCAGCAACATGGCAGGATACAAAGTCAGTGTACAGAAATCAGTGGCTTTCTTATACATTAATAATGAAAATACAGACAGGGATATTAGAGAATCGATTCCATTTACTATAGCACCAAGAACTATAAGATACCTGGGAATAAACCTAACCAAAGAGGTAAAGGATCTGTACTTGAGGAACTACAGAATACTCATTAAAGAAATTGAAGAAGACACAAAAAGATGGAAGACCATTCCATGCTCTTGGATCAGAAGAATAAACATTGTTAAAATGTCTATATTGCCTAGAGCAATCTATACTTTTAATGCTATTCAGATCAAAATTCCACTGGTATTCTTCAAAGAGCTGGAGCAAATAATCCTAAAATTTATATGAAATCAGAAGAGACCCCGATCGCTAAGGAAATGTTGAAGAACTCTATAGTCAAATAATCTTCAAAAAACAGGAAAAAATATACAGTGGAAAAAAGACAGTCTCTTCAATAAATGGTGCTGGGAAAACTGGGCAGCTATATGTAGAAGAATGAAACTTGACCATTCTCTTACACCGTACACAAAGATAAACTCAAAATGGATAAAAGACCTCAATGAGA
>NW_026747635.1:0-755 GCF_022355385.1 Mustela nigripes
CCCAGGGGTGACTGTGATGCAGAAATCAGAACTCTTCCTTACCCATGGCAAGAAACCTTGTGGTTGGCATGTTTTCCAACGTTCAGTGTAGGAGAAACCAGCATTCACCCTGAGGCCCCGCCCATTCTTGAGTGCAACGAGGGCATAAACACGCATTGTGACCCTCTGCGTGATTCCTGTCCTCTAGTACGTCCCCTCAGTGGCTGGACCATTATATGTCATAATGGGCTTGACATGTCCCTAGGCCCCCATTTTTAACCAGATTTCTGGTTGTCCAGTCGCCCCTCCCCAGGGCTCTACTCTGGAATCCCTCATTTGGTGGGACACCTGAGGTTGAAAAACAAAACAAAACAAATCAACATCAACAGAACAACGGACTTCTTCCATCCCACAGAATGTCCCCAAACTCTTTGGACGGGGCCAAACCCCCAGAGAGTAAGACTCGTCCATTTCCCATGAAGTCACCCGGAAATTTCACGACCATGAGTGACACGATATCCAAACACAAAAACTTGAGCAAGAGCCTCACACTCGCCCTTTTTTCATATCCCGAAGAGTTCTCCTCATGGTCTGTAGAACCGTCCTGCCATACCTATGACCCGAAACATAAGCCGAGTTTGTGTTTTCAGACAACTGTCCAAACAGCCCTGGCCTACACACCCTACAGGCTCAGGCCCCTGGAGCCAAACCTGACGACTGTGCTTGCCCTCTCCAAGGGAATTGTGTGTGCCCATTCTAATGGCCACAACCCTACT
>NW_026747635.1:855-2071 GCF_022355385.1 Mustela nigripes
TTGGCCTACACACCCTACAGGCTCAGGCCCCTGGAGCCAAACCTGACGACTGTGCTTGCCCTCTCCAAGGGAATTGTGTGTGCCCATTCTAATGGCCACAACCCTACTAATAGGATAAACGTCCAAAGTCCCTGAGGCCATCCCAATATTTATGGCTTCCCAGGACAAAAAGGGGCAATCTGGGCACATCTAGCACCTATGTGCACTCAGACCCGTAGACTGATATCCCCAGAGGTAAAAAGAAACGAACAGGCCCCTTTGCACCTATCGGATCCATTGTTTTGGTTTCCAAGCATCTCTCCTCAGAGGCCTTGATTTCAATAACAGCATATGGCTGTTTCTTGACTCACCCATCAGGACAAATCTCATCTACACATGGGAAACTTGCACGATGGAGCTGTGTGAAAGCCTCTCTTTAGGAGAACCCTTCAGGGCCCCAGTGCCAATGCTTCATTCCAAGTTTACCATAGACACAAAAACATATTAGGACAGGAGAGTCCATTTCAACTCAGCCTCCTCGGTTGCTCCCCAAGATCCAGCGGATCTAACCTGTCTTGTTGCTTGCAGACAATTGGAATGTGAGGTGGGCTACCCAGCCATCCATCCTTAGAACCCTGCTCGGAATCGTTGTGCTGGAGCCAACCAACAGGTCTCAATTCTCCTGCAGAAGAATCTTTGCAGTTGGGAGCTTCTCATAACTCCTATCGTGCGAAAACTACCATGGCCTCGTGATCCACACCCCTTCAAGAAAGGGCCATCAGTGACAGAATGTCCAACCTGAGCGATTGTCTGATCCTCGCCCTGACTTCAGATGCACAAGATCTCGATTCAGTTCTCACCAGAAACCCAGGCCTAGCTTGAGTTCTCAGTCTTCAGTCCTCAGACTACTGGCCCACAGGACCTCCAGTTTGGCAATCCAGAACTACAATGCAGCACTCTGCCTGTTCTCCAGAAGAAAAACATTGTCTTCTGGGGCTACCCAGAAGCCCAAAATGAGGATAAACCTGCACGCCATTCGGCTGGACCCCAAATATATAAGCTGTCATGTGCACTAATGCCCTTTCTGACACAGCCTGAGTCTGGAGCTCCTGGCCCCACCAGACAGCTGACCGCAAATTGAGCTCATCGGACCCGCCAAGGCCTTAGGTCGTCATTCCTCTCAATCTCAATTTTCAGGCCCAGAACCTAGACCTTATCTCCAATCACGGCCCGGGTT
>NW_026747636.1:0-1325 GCF_022355385.1 Mustela nigripes
GATATGATTCAGCGATAAAGAGAAATGGCTATCAAGCAATGAAAAGACATGGAACAAACTTACAATCCGTCATAATAAGTGAAAGAAGTCAATTTGAAAAAGCTTCATGTTGCAAGGTTCCAACTATATGACATTCAAGAAAAGGCAGAACTATGCAAATGGTATAAAGGTCAGCGGTTTGTAGCAGTTAGGAGAGGAGGAGGATGAACAGGCAGATCACAGAGGATTTTTAGGCCAGTGAAAATGTTCTGTATGATATGTATGATATTTTAGATATATATCGCTACACAGTTGTCAAAATGCATAAGATACTATACCAAGAGTGAATTCTATGAGAAAAGGTTTTTTAACGATTTTATTTATTTATTTGACAGGCATCATAGCAGGCAGAGAGGCAGGCGGGGAAAGCAGGGGTTGGGGGAAAGCAGGCTCCCTGCCAAGCAGAGAGTCTGGTCTGGGGCTCGATCCCAGGACCGTGAGATTATGACCTGAGCCGAAGGCAGAAGCCTTAACCCACTGAGCCACCCTGGTGCCCCACCAAGAGTGAACTCTAATGTAAACTGTGGACGTTGGGGTGATAATGATGTGTCAGTGTAGGGTCAGTGAGTGTGAAAAATTATCACCGTGGTACAGGATGTTGATAATGGGGAAGGCTGTGTGTTTGTGGGGAAAGGGAATTTTACTTTGATCCGCAAACTACTCTAAAAAATGCGGTCTGTTAAAAAAAAAAAACTTTAAAATGCAATATAATACAAAACAAGAATGCATATCAAGAGAGAAATAATGTTTAAAGGGAACGAAGAACTTCAGTAATGTGTACCTAGGGATTTTGATTGCACATTTGTAGGAAGTTCACATTGTCATTAGCAATTGTTTATCTGTGAAGTAGAAGCAACATAAAGAGTGATGAAAACTCAAAAACGCAACACTAAAAAAATGCCATCTATGGGCTCTTAAAAATGGAACAAAATTTGCTTGGCTTTTTAAGCATTGTGGGGAATGAAGGGACAGAATTTAATTTCAGCTTTACAAAAGATTGGATAATATGTTTCTACAATGAAGGCTCCTCTGAGTAACATAGAAATGAACATGGTAGCAGAACGTGGAAAAAATGTTACATCTCTTGTGAGCTCACGTTCTCTGAAACCCTGTCACTTAGTGGAGACAGTAACTGTTCGATGAATAGCAAATGGTAGTCTTTCATATTCCCGGGATTTTAAGAATCGCGAATGGATTTTTTAAAAAATATGTAAAGAATGTCTACAGTGCAAGTACCTGCAAATAACTGACATTTTGGAGAGAATATTTTAATCAGCAGAGAAGGT
>NW_026747636.1:1425-2071 GCF_022355385.1 Mustela nigripes
GTAGGAAGTTCACATTGTCATTAGCAATTGTTTATCTGTGAAGTAGAAGCAACATAAATAGTGATGAAAACTCAAAAACGCAACACTAAAAAAATGCCATCTATGGTCATGATCTCAGGGTCCTGGGATCAAATCCTGCATCAGGCTCTTTGCTCAGCAGGGAGTCTGCTTCTGTCTCTCTCTCTCTCTGCCTGCCCTCCATCTACTTGTGATCTCTCTCTGTCAAATAAATAAATAAATAAATAAAATCTTAAAAAAAAAGAATGACTGTACTTTTAATAAATAGCTTAAAAGTGGCACCTGGGTGGCTCAGTAGGTTAAGCCGCTGCCTTCAGCTCAGGTCATGATCTCAGGGACCTGGGATCCAGTCCCACATGGGGCTCTCTGCTCGGCGAGGAACCTGCTTCCTCCTCTCTCTCTCTCTGCCTGCCTCTCCAACTACTTGTGATTACTTTCTGTCAAATAAATAAATAAAATCTTTAAAAAAAACACTCATATATATTATGGTGAATGTCAAAAACAGAGAAGAGCATAAATGATGCCCAAGAGAAAAACAGATCACCTAAAATGTACAAAAATAATACTGACAGCAGAGTTCTCAATAGTAATAGCATATAAAGGAGACAGCTGGGTGTTTGTATAGATG
>NW_026747637.1:0-2071 GCF_022355385.1 Mustela nigripes
CCAGCATTCACCCTGAGGCCCCGCCCATTCTTGAGTGCAACGAGGGCTAAAACACGCATTGTGACCCTCAGCGTGAGTCCTGTCCTCTAGTACGTCCTCTCACTGGCTGGAACATTAGATGTCGTAATGAGCTTGACATGTCCCTAGGTCCCAATTTTTAACCAGATTTCTGGTTGTCCAGTCGCCCCTGCCCAGGTCTCTACTCTGGAATCCCTCATTTGCTGGGACACCTGAGGTTGAAAAACAAAACAAAACAAATCAACAACTACAGAACAACGGACATCTTCCATCCCACAGAATGACCCCAAACGCTTTGGACGGGGCCAAAACCCCAGAGAGTAAGACTCGTCCATTTCCCATGAAGTCATCCGGAAATTTCACGACCATGAGTGACACGATATCCAGAGACAAAAACTTGAGCAAGAGCCTCACACTCGCCCTTTTTTCATATCCCGAAGAGTTCTCTTATGGTCTGTAGATCCGTCTTGCCATACCTATGACCCGAAACATAAGCTGAGTTTGTGTTTTTAGACAAATGTCCAAACAGCAATGGCCTACACACCCTACAGGCTCAGGCCCCTGGAGCCAAACCTGACGACTGTGCTTGCCCTGTACAAGAGAATTGTATGTGCCTATTCCAAAGGCCACAACCCTACTAAGAGTATAAACCTTCAAAGTCCCTGAGGCCATCCCAATATTTGTGGCTGCCCAAGACAAACAGGGGCAATCTGGGCCCATCTGAGTACCTACCTGCACTCAGATCCGTAGACTGATGTACCCAGAGGTAAAAAGGAACGAACAGGCCCCTAGGCACTTATCAGATCCATTGCTTTTGTTTCTAGGCATCTCTCCTCAGAGGCCTGGATTTCAATAACAGCATATGGCTGTTTCTAGACTCACCCAACAGAACAAATTTCATCTACACATGGGAATGTGAGGTGGGTTACCCAGCCATCCATCCTAGGAACCGTGCTCGGAATCGTTGTCCTGGAGACAACCAAAAGGTTTCAATGGTCCTGCAGAAGAATCTTTGCAGTTGGGAGCTTCTCACAACTCCCATCTTGGGAAAACCCCCATGTACTCGTGATCCACCCCCCCTTCAAGAAGGGGCCATCAGGGACAGAATGTCCAACTTGAGCGATCGTCTGATCCTCGCCCTGACTTCACATGCACGAGATTTGATTCAGGTCTGCAGATTGTGCCTGCCATATCCTCACCCAGAAACCTAGGCCTAGCTTGGGTTCTCAGACTTCCGTCCTCAGACTACTGGCCCACAAGCCCTCCATTTTGGCAATTCAGAACTACAATGCAGTACTCTGCCTGCCGTCCTGAAGAACAACATTGCCGTCTGGGGCTACCCAGGAACCCCGAATGAGGATCAACGGGGCACGTAATTCGGCTGTACCCCCAATATATATTCTGACCAGGGCACTAATGCCCTTTCTGACACAGCTTGATCCTGGACCTCCTGTCCCCACCAGACAGCTGGCCGCACACTGAGCACATCAGACCCGTCATGGACTTAGGTCGTCAACTCTAGTCAACCTCAGTTTTCAGGCTTCAGAACCTAGACCTTATCTCCAATCACGGCCCGGGTTTGAAAATGATGAAGAAATCAGAACTCTTTCCCCATGGCAAGAAACCTTGTGGTTGGCATGTTGTCCAAGGTTCAGTGTACTTGAAACCAGTGTGGCTCATGAGGCCCCGCCCATGCTTGCTGGCAACATCGGTCACAAACAAACATTGTGACCCTCAGCCTAAGCCCAGACCTCAGGTAAGGCCTCTCAGTGGCTGGATGGAGAGTCAGCATATTGAGCTTGCCATGCCCCAAGGCCCCAATTTTTAACCATAGTTCGGGTTGTCCCTTCACTCTTCCACAGGGCTCTGCTTTGGAATTCCTCTTTTGGTCGGACACCTGAGGTAACAAACCTGAAAGGAGTCCTCCCATCCTACAGATTGACGGAAAACAATTGGGATCGGGCCAAGTCCACAGAGAGCAAGATTCGTCCATGGCCCATGAGGCCTCCCCAACATTCCACGGCCATCGCTGATACAAAATCCAGAGACAAAA
>NW_026747638.1:0-2071 GCF_022355385.1 Mustela nigripes
GGTGAGGGAGTCAAAAGGAAGTCAAAAGGAAGGCACAGTGGGCTTGGATGCAGAAGGCCTTGGCTCTCCCTGACATGCTGCTGTGGAGAGCAGCGGTCTGACCTTGAATAAGTCCAAGGGTGTGACGTTGGATGAGGCCTGCAGTGTGACCTTGGATGAATCACCTAAGTGTTTGCTGCTTCAGGCTCCTTCCCCTGTAACCTGCAGTCCAGGGGACCTAGGAGAGATGTTCTGGTGAGGCCAGGAGTGGGAACCCTATCCACTCTGCTCTGACCCACTTACCCTGACCCCACTCTGGATCACACCTGAGCATGTGTCCTGTCAGGCGAACAGGAAGAGCCAAGCCAAAGACAGCACCTATCTGGCCGCCCAAAGTTTCTCGCTTTGTCTGAAATCTCTGATAATAGATGGAAGTTCTGATGGGAAGGGGACAATGAATTCCGGCTTCTCATTTTCTGTGTCACGGCCGCAAAGCCAAAGGGCAATTGGGAAAAGAAACAGATTCGTGACCAGCCAGCGAGGGACCTTCAGGACTTTGAATCATGTTTGCTGGAGCCTCTGATGGGGATCAGACCCTGGATGAAGTTCTTCCAGGTGCATCATTGCCAAGTTCGCTCACCGACCCAGACCCAGGTGGTGCCCGACGTGCTCTGCCTGACCCTGCTCATCCTCGTGGTTCGAACTCAGTCACCTTTGTTTTCGAGGCCCAGATGGCTGTGTACCGAAGAGATCATTTGGAATAGGGCTCACCCTGGTTATTTGATACTGGTCTGGAAAGAGGAAGTTGTGCTAAAGGATTTCTGAAAGCTCTTGGAGCTGAACGGTATAATATTATTAAGTCTGAAGTCAAAACATTTGGAAGCATTAAAATGTTTATTTTTACAGGTCCCAGGAAACAGAAGGCAGGGCTCTACTGTCCCAGGAGGTCCCTTCCTCCCAAAGCCAGCTCACCTCTCCTGGACTGGGGACTCCAAGCAAGGCATAGGCCACCCCAAATTAGCTGACAACTAACCAACAAAGATCTCACTGATGGTAGCAAGAATGATGCTGAGTGAAATAAGTCAAGCAGAGAGAGTCAATTATCATATGGTTTCACTTATTTGTGGAGCATAAGAAATAGCATGGAGGACATGGGGAGATAGAGAGGAGAAGGGAGTTGGGGGAAATTGGAAGGGGAGGTGAACCATGAGAGACTATGGACACTGAAAAACAATCTGAGGGTTTTGAAGGGGCGGGGGGTGAGAGATCGGGGAACCAGGTGGTGGGTATTAGAGAGGGCACGAATTGCATGGAGCACTGGTTGTGGTGCAAAAATAATGAATACCATTATGCTGAAAATAAATTTTTAAAAAATCAAAAAACAATAAATAAATATACAAGAGATACCTATTAGAAATCAGGTATTGTGCTTACTATGATGGGCAAAAAAAATAGACGTAGCTATTACTTCCTGTTGGTGAGTCAGATATTAAAAAAAAATGATGTTTAATTTATACGCACATCTTCTTGACAGTTCTCAAAAGGCATGAGAAGGCCCAGGGTAAACTCACACAGTGGCCCTTGGAGAGGGCACCCAGCCTCGCTCTTGGAGAACACAGGTGAGAGCCAATGAGGCGGGCTGGGCAGCCAGTTGTTTCTATAGGGATCCTCTCCCTAATCTGTAACATTCAGGGGTGAACAGAGAGCCTCCACGTGTTCCTCCAGCTTTAAAACTCAATGAATGGTAAAAAGCAGGGTTCGCAGGGTCAAAAGAGCATCTTCAGGCTAACGTCACTATGACATGGGAAGCCGAGGTCCACAGCATCTTCATCTGAAATTCCGCTAGAGCTCCCATTTACCTAGTGCTCAGCCTGTGTCTGTTTTCCACTACTGTCAGGGTTCTAGGAGTTCATGCACTGCCCACCACTGACAGTAGGGGCATCTCTCTGTCCATCTCTCTGTCCCTTTACATAAGGAGGTCGGTTACAGGAGATTAGGGCCCACACTAACAACCTCATTGTAATGTGATTGCATCTGTAAGGACTCTAGTTCCAAATAAGGTCACGTTCTGTGGTACCAGAGATAAGGACAG
>NW_026747639.1:0-2071 GCF_022355385.1 Mustela nigripes
TGATGAATTTGCGCTCTTTTCAGATTTTTTCCTGTGGTTGACTTCCAGTGTCATAGTGTTGTGGTCAGAAAAGATGCATGGTATGACTTCCATCTTCTTGAATTTGTTCAGGCTTGTTTTATGGGCTAATCTGTGATCTGTTCTGGAAAGTGTTCTGTGTGCACTTGTGGAGAATATGTATCTGCTGTCTTAGGATGGAATGCTCTGAAAATATCTTTTAAATCCATCTGGTCTGGTGAATGGAGCCATTGTTTCCTTGTTGATTTTCTGTTTGGACAATCTGTCCATTGATGTAAGAGGGGTGTTATAGTCTCCTATTATTATTGCATTCCTATCAATTAGTTTTTTTATGTTTGTTGTTAACTTTGTATTTGGGTGCTCCCATGTTGGGTGCATAAATATTTATAATTGTGTATCTTCTTGTTAGAGTCTCCCCTTCATCATCATATAGTGTTCTTCTTTATCTCCTGTTACAGTCTTTGTTTTAAAGGCTATTTTGTTTGGGGCGCCTGGGTGGCTCAGTGGGTTAAGCCGCTGCCTTCGGCTCAGGTCATGATCTCAGGGTCCTGGGATCGAGCCCCGCATCAGACTTTCTGCTCAGCAGGGAGCCTGCTTCCTCCTCTCTGCCTGCCTCTCTGCCTTCTTGTGATCTCTCTCTCTGTCAAATAAATAAATAAAATCTTTAAAAAAAAAATAAAGTCTATTTTGTTTGATTCAAGTATTACTACTCCAGCTTTCTTTTGACATCCATTTGGGTGATGAATCTTTCCTCATCCTCTTACATTTAGTCGGCAGTTGTTTTTACGTTGGAGAGGAGTCTCTTGTAGGCAGCCTTATAGATGGCTCTTGTTTTTTTTTATCCACTCTGTGTAATTCAGAGACACCCCATGTCTTTGGATTGAAGTGTCTAGTCCATTTACATTCAAAGTAGTTATTGGTAGATATAAATTTATTACCAAGTTGTTACTTCCTTTGCGATTGTTTTGTAATTTTTCTCTGATCTCTCTCTTGCTCTTTTTTGTGGTGCTTTGGCTTTCCTTAGTGATATACTTGGATTCCTTTCTCTTTATTCATTGCATATCTATTGCTGGTTTTGTTTTTCTTTATTTCTTTTCAGTGTAACAGAATTCATTGTTTATGTACCACTCCCAATGCTCCATGCAATAAGTGCCCTCTATAATACCCACCACCTGGCTCCCCCGACTTCCCACCCCCGACCCCTTCAAAACCCTCAGGTTGTTTTTCAGAGTCCATAGTCTCTCATGGTTCACCTCCCCTTCCAATTTCCCTCAACTCCCTTCTCCTCTCCATCTCCCCATGTCCTCCATGTTATTTGTTATTGCTGGTTTTTGATTTGTGGTTACCATTAGGCTTGTATATAACATCTTCTGCATATAGCAGTCTGTGCTAAGTAGATGGTCATTTAAGTTTGAACCCATTCTTTATTCCTTTCTGCTTAACATTTTGGACATATGGTGTCATATTTTATATCCTTTGTGAATCTCTTGACTGATATTTACAGATACACTTATTTTTACTGCTTTTATGTTTCCTACTTTTCCTAGTCTCACTTAAAGTTTTTTCTTTCCACTCAAAGAGTCCCCTTTAACGTATGGCTGGTGTAGTAGTCATAAACTCCATTAGTTTTTGTTTGTCTGAGAAACTCTTTATTTTTCCTTCTATTCTGAATGATAGGCTTGCTGGATAGAGTATCCTTGGCTGCAGATTTTTCTTTTCAGCACTTGAAATCTATCATGCCACTCTCTTCTGGCTTATAAATCTTCTGGTAAAAAAAAAATCAGCTGATAGCTCTTTGGGGTTTCCCCTTGTATGTAACGGTGTTCTTTTTTCTTCCTGCTTAAAATTTTTTTTCTTCATCACTGCTTTTTGCCATTTTAACTACTATGTGTCTTGGTGTGGATCACCTTGGGTTGATTTTGTTGGGGAATCTCTCTGTCTCCTGGATCTCAGTATCTGTTTCCTTCCCCAGATTCAGGAAGTTTTAGCTATTATTTCTTCAAATAAAATTTCTGTTCTCTTCTTTTTCTACTTCTTCCAGGATCCCTGTAAT
>NW_026747640.1:0-2071 GCF_022355385.1 Mustela nigripes
GGCTCAAATCCGGGGTGAGTTTACGCCCTGGGCGACAGGGCAGAGTCCGAGGCCAGACTGCCCGCAGTCAGGAACAATGCTGGGCCCGGGAAAGGGGGGTCTCACACCATCCCCACGGCACCCCCATGCCGTCGGCATCCCAGCCCCCACCCTCCCCCGGCCCACGTCAGGGCAGGAACGCCCGAACCCGGAGTCCCAGAACGGGCCTCACCCAGCAGCGCCCGCAGGTGCTTCAGGCGCGTCAGCCCGTCCTTCTTGGGGTCCAGCACCTTCTGGGTGGACTTCTCCGCAACCCCGTGGCTCCTTCCAGAGAACATCCCGCCGCCGGGGGGAAACCGCCCGCTGGCAAGGCACGGGCGCCTGCGCCTTGCGAATAACCGCAAACGATCCGGGTCCCCTGTCGCGCGGACCTCTCGCCAAACCGCCAGGGGCCGCGTCCGTTGCCTGCGCCGCAGCCGCCGAAGCCGCCGCAGCCGTCTCAGCGGAGGCTCTAGGGAGGAGGGGCAGGGCGGGTGCTGCGAAATCCAGGGGCAAAAAGGCGGTGTCCACGCGGAATCCCCCCCGCACTGCGGGAGATGCGAGTCAGTCAGCCTTTCGGATGCAGAGCGAGCGCAGCCCACTTGAACCTGCCAACGGAGGGCGCTAGTTCGCGGGCTGGCTCTGAGCTCCTTCTTCCTCCTCCCCTGGCTGTGGGTGGCAAGGCCTCTCCGGAAATGTAGTTCTTCAGGGGGCGAGGTGCGGGGACTTACCCTTCCAGAGTCCCCAAGCTGCTGGACAGCACCCGCCTGCCCTCTCCAAGAAGAGGCCCAGAGCTCCCAACCCTTCACTCCTTGCTCTGGGCCACCAGCCCATTTTCCTCTAGTGCAACGTGAACCACAAGAACATCTCAGTAAGAAAAAGTCAAGGCTTTAAAATGCAAACTTTTTCCCTTTTGACTTCTAGATTCACACAAAGGAGGGAGACTGAGTCCCTTTGACCAAACTAAAATCAGAGCTCCAGCTTCACATGAACATCAATGGCTTTGGGAGCAGGAAGGGCATCCCTAGACTCTGCATGAGGAGTCCAGCGGGTACACTTGGTTCCTGGGGTATGAGGTAGCCTTGCTCAGAGGGCTCCTCAGGCTCTTGTCTCTTGCTTTGTAGGAAGTGCACTCACCTTCGCTGTGCTGTGCAAGGTCCCACAGCAATCCAGTGGCAGAACCAGAAACAGAACCTGAGGGACCTGACTCTCAGGCTGGTATGCTTTTGCAGATTAGGTGCCTGAAATCTGGAGCAAAACTTTGAAAAGGAAAATGGCCTGGAGATTTCTTATAAGAAATCTGTAGGATTATTTACTGGCCTCTCGATCCTCTGACGCTCCAAATGTGGACATTTGAGGGAGTACTTAAGCTGGCTCTTTAAAATCATGGGCTTTTTGTTCACTGGGAGCACCATTTTCTCATTCAAGGGAACCTGTACCTTGGGGAGAAACTCAAGAGATGTGACATAGCTTTGTATTCTCATAGTTAGCATAATATTTGACCTCCAGAAGCACTCGCTAGAAGTTTATTACAGAAAATGGAATAAGAGCTAGTTCTATCTATGCTATTTTGACAATTCTAAAAACAGAAAGGCTCTAACAACTAGAAGAAATGTGTTTGCACGCCTGGATGATAGACATGTCCATATCCGAATCCAAGGAACATGGGATTGTGACTATTTCTTAGAAAAAGGATCTTTATAGATGTAATTAAGGATCTCAAGGGAAATCATCTTCGATGATCTGGGTGGTCCCTAAATCTAATGACTGTCATCTATTTATAAGAGACAGAAGAGGAGAAGACACAGAGAAGGCCATGTAAAAATGGAGGCAGAGATTGGAGTCACATAGCCATAAGCCAAGTGATCCTTGGAGCCACCAGAAGCTAGAAGAAACAAGGAAGGATTCTGTCAGCGGGTTGTCCAGAGGGAGCACCAACACCTTGATTTTAGACTTCTGAACTTAAGAAATTAGAAAATAAATGTCTGTTATTTTAAGCCACCTCATTTGTGGTACTTTGTTGTAGCAGCCCTGGAAAATGAATACCACCAGA
>NW_026747641.1:0-2071 GCF_022355385.1 Mustela nigripes
CAGAGGAGACGCCAAGGTAAAGAGGCCTTCGCTCTATGCGGGTTTCTCCCGCCGTGCTGCGAATACTAGGCTAAGTCAAGCAGCAACAGCAGCCCACAGACAGACTCTGATTTCCAGCGACTGCTATGCTTTCGCAGAGGTTTTCAGCTTGGCGTGAACCGATCTTCGCTTCTGCTTCCTCAGAAAGGATTTGGGCATTTGCTTTTTTGCGTCATGGAAGATGAGCTGTGGGAGAGCTGGTGCCTCTTGGGCCTTGCTTTCCCGGGCTCCATTTTCGCGTCCTGGGTTCATCCTGACAAGCCGAAATAAGCAGATACAGCCACAACCTTGCAGCAGCGTGCGTGGCCTAGGATGGCACTTGCTCACATTGCCTCCTCCCGGCGTAGGTAAGGCCTGCCCTTTTGCTCTGGCTTTCTGGTGGACAGTGGACTAGGCCAGTGCATTCCCTATCTGAGAGGGGACGCTACTGAATCACTGCACACCGCCCGCGCCCTGGGATGGGGAATAATGGGTAACTGTCCCTCCTTCCCCGGAACACTCCATGCCTCCGCCAATGCTGCCACATCCTGGAGGAAGACGGCATATAACTGCCCGTTCCTCCAGGAGCTGTTTCTTCGAGGTCAGGGCCGGGCGCCTGGTGACAAGCCCACGTCTGCCTTATGGACAGGTGGCCAAAGAGCAGCTGCCCCTTTTACCCAGAAGCACGGGACAGGCCTGCCTTCTGCCCAGACTCCTTTCTCAGAGTGGAGCACAAGCGCCTGCCCTAGACGTTCGCTCATGTCACCTTAGGAGCCAGGCTTCATTCTTTCCGCACAGGAGAATGTGACCCTTGTCTTGCCACCTTGCCTGCTGTTCCTGCCATGGCAGGCTCTCCTGCTTCGCAACCATTTCCCGACAGCAAGGCCAACGGCTCCTTCTCTTCTCCCGGGGCGGTGAGCTGCACCTTCCCCGACATGCTCCTGGGGAGCCCAGTGACAGACTTGTCCCTTTCCTTAAGGCTGTTTCCACAGGCACAACCATGCTTCTCTCTCAGGCAGAGGGGATGCCCAGGCAAAGAGGATTTCGCTCCATGCGGTTTTATTACACCCTGCTGTGGAGACTAGCTCAGGCGAGCAGCAGCAGCAGCCCTCAAACCCGAATCTGATTTCCCAACGAATGCTGTGCTTTCCCAGAGGAGATGCCCAGGCAAAGAGGCTTTCGCTCAATGCAGGTTTCTCCCGCCATGCTGCGAATACTAGGCTAAGTCAAGCAGCAACAGCAGCCCACAGAACAGACTCTGATTTCCCAGCGACTGCTATGCTATCGCAGAGGTTTTCAGCTTGGCGTGAACCGAACTTCGCTGCTGCTTCCTCAGCAAGGATTTGGGCATTCCCTCTGTTACATCAGGGAAGAAGAGCTGCGGGAGAGTTGGTGCCTCTTGGGCCTTGCTTTCCGGGGCTCCATGTTCGCGCCCTGGCTTCACCCTGCCAGGCCAAACTAAGCCGACACAGCCACAATCCTGTAGCAGCATGCGTGGCCTAGGATGGCACTCTATGCACACTACCCTCTCCCGGTGTAGGCAACTCTTGGCCTTTCACACTGGCCCTCAGGCTGACTCGCGGACTAGGCCAGTGCCTTCCCCACAGGAGAGGAGAAGCGACAGGATCCCTGAACACCGCCTGTTCACTGGAATGGGAAGCTTGGGGGATAGTCCCCACTCCTTCCTCGGAACACCCCCTGCCACCGACAAGGATGCATCTGACTTCCCGTTTTTCGAGGGAGCTGTTTATGCGAGTTCCGGGTATGGCGCCTGGTAGCAAGCCCAAGTCTGCCCTACGGACAGGTGGCCAAGGAGATGCTGTCCCCTTGGGACCAGAGGCACAGGACAGGCCTGCTTTCTGCCCAGACTCCTTCCTCAGAGTGGAGCACGCGCCCCTGCCCTAGTAGTCCCCTCATGTCTCCTTAGCAGCCAGGCTTCCATCTCTCCTAACAGGGAACGGGTGACATTTGTCTTGCCACCGGCCTGCTGTTTTGGCCAGGGCAGGCTCTCCTGCTTCCCGACAGTTTCCCGACCACAAGGCCATCGGCTCCT
>NW_026747642.1:0-2070 GCF_022355385.1 Mustela nigripes
TAATCTATTCTAGCCTTTCTATGTCTTCCAAATGGATGATTCCATTCACTTACAGTTAAAGTAATTATTGATAGGTAAGGACTTAACTATTGCCTTTCATTCTTTTTATATTTCATGATTTATTTAAATTTTAGTTAATATATAGTGTAATATTAGTTTCAGGAGTAGAATTTAGTAATTCACCATTTACATATAACATTCAATGTTCATCACAAGTGACCTCCTAATAATTATTACTGACTTAACCAATTCCCCTGCCCATCTCCCCTCCAGAAACAACCAGTTTGTTACTTATAGTAAAGTGTATTATGGTTTGCCTTCCCCTCCATTTTTTTAAAAATTTTTTTCTTTCCCCAGTGTTTATCTGTTTTGTTTCTCCGTTAATTGTTTGCTCTTTTGTAGATGCTCTGCTCTTTATTTCCTGTCTTGTTCTCTTTGTTTGTAATCTGATGACTTTTTGTGGCAGTATGTTTTAACTTCTTTATCAAAATCTTTTGTGTATCTACTACATATTGTTTATATTTACCATTAAGCTTATATAAAATACATTAGTTATAACATTCCATTTTATGTTGAAAACAACTGAACTTCAATAGTGTACAGAAAATTTATACTTCTCCTATAACAACAGGTTATTGATGTTTTTACATTTTAGATCATTTTTATATTGTACTTTCAATAAAAGTATATTGAAAAGTATAAAAAGTTATTTTTAATAGGCTTGTTTTTTTTAACTTTTAAACTAGACTAGTAAATGATTTATATATCACCATTACAATATTAGAGAATCTGGTTTTGACTATACATTTACCTTTAGCAATAAATAAGGAGCCATCCATGCATCTATGTTGCCATCTTGATGACACCACCATCCCCAAATCTTCAGTAAGTGTTACTTTATATTTATCTCTTTTTTAAGATTTTCTTTCTTTATTTGACAGAGAGAGAGAGAGAGCTCAAGTTGGCAGAGTGGCAGGCAGAGGAAGATCGAGAGGCAGGCTTATTACCCAGCAGTGAGCCCAATGAAGGTCTTAATCCCAGGACCCTGGGATCATGACCTGAGCCAAAGGCAGCTGCTTAACCGATTGAGTCACCCAGGGACCCCTAAATTTTACTTTAGTTAATACATGACCATTTTTATTTCTACTAATAGACATATCAATTTTATTGCTTTTAATATTAAGGTCTTCTCCTTAATATCATTATCATCTATTTCTTTTTCAATTTAATAAGTGTTGTTTACATTTGTGGTGGTAAGTATGTAATTCATGTATGTGGTGGTATGTAAGTAATTCAAATATGAATTTTAAACTCTAGATCATATGCTCCATTGTGGCAGATATTTGTCTTATTCATCCCACCCACAAAAAATTAGTACTAAATAGGTCTTTGTTGATTGGCTGAATGAATTAAGTGTTCTGACACTAGCATAGCTGACCAAACCAGAGATAAGGGAGAAAATATAATGAATGATTGTCAAATGGGTGAACCTGAGATAAAAAGACACTTTTAGCTTCGTTAGTTTGATATACACTCCGGATAACATTCCAACTATGCATGGATTTTTGGAAAGCAAACAACTCCTCTCCTAAATAATAAATTTATTAATTGCCTTCCTTATGAGTCCTGACAGCAGTCAGCTTTGTGGGTTTCTGATTCCATTCCAAGAGGTTTAATGTCTGTTTGATTTATGTAATAGGCAACAGTGTCATGAGGAAAGACTTGTAGGATAAAATTTCTTAAAGATGGGAACACACATGGCTGCCTATGGACTGTGAGGTGGGTGTTAATGAAAATGCATTGAGCAGTAAGAGAAGGGAAGCTCACAACCATAGGAAAGGTGCCCTGTGTTTTTGTTTTGTTTTGTTTTGTTTTACAAACAGATACCATTTCCTCTCCCCATGGAAATTTTCAAATTTACTTTGCTCTAACAACCACAAATACTTAGGACATTATGAACACAATATGGGCATTAAAGGATAAAATAAACAAAAATTTAAGTAAATGTTAATTGTTTATCATTATTTCAGCCATGTTTTTCTATGCTTAACTGCTCAAAGAAATTACACA
>NW_026747643.1:0-2070 GCF_022355385.1 Mustela nigripes
TGGGTGGGGCCAGGATTTCCAGGCTCAGGCTGTGTCAGAAAGGGCATTAGTGCCCAGTCAGCCTATATATGTGGGGTACAACCGAATGGCGTGCAGGTTCATCCTCATTTGGGGATTCTTGGTACGCCCAGAGGGCAATGTTTTTCTTCTGGAGGGCAGGCAGAGTGATGCATTGTTGTTCTGAATTGCCAAATTGGAGGTTTTTTGGGCCAGTAGTCTGAGGACGGAAGTCTGAGAACCCAAGCTAGGCCTAGGTTTCTGGGTGAAGATATGGCCGGCACAATCTACAGTCCTGTATCTAGATCTCGTGCATCTGAAGTCAGGGCTAGGATTAGACCATCGCTCAGGTTGGACATTCCGTCCCTGAGGGCCCCTTATTGAAGGGGGGGTGGATCACAAGGCCATGGGGGTTTTCCCACGATGGGCGTTGTGAGAAGGTCCCAATTGCAAAGATTCTTCTGCAGGACAATTGAGACCTGTTGGTTGGCTCCAGGACAACGATTCCGAGCAGGGTTCTAAGGATGGATGGCTGGGTAGCCCACCTCGCATTCCAATTGTCTCCAAAAAATAAGACAGGTCAGATCGGCTGGATCTGGGGGAGCAACCGAGGAGGCTGAGTTGAAATGGACTCTCCTGGATGTGAACTAATATGATTTTGTCTCTATGGAGACCTTGGAATGAAGCGGTGTCACTGGGCCCTGAAGGGTTCTCCTAAAGAGAGGCTTTCACACAGCTCCATCGTGCAAGTTTCCCATGTGTAGATGAGATTTGTTCTGATGGTGAGTCAAGAAACAGCCATATGCTTTTATTGAAATCCAGGCCTCTGAGGAGAGATGCCTGGAAACCAAAGCACTGGATCCGATAGTTGCCTAGGGGCCTATTCGTTCCTTATTACCTCTGGGCATATCAGTCTACGGGTCTGAGTGCAGGTAGGTGCTCAGATTGGCTCAGATTGCCCCTGTTTGTCCTGGGAAGCCACCACTATTGGGATGGCCTCAGGAATTTTGGAGGTTTATCCTCTTAGTAGGGTTGTGGCCATTGGAATGGGCACTCACAATTCCCTTGGAGAGGGCAAGAACAGTCGTCAGGATTGGCCTCAGGGGCCTGGCCAGTAGGGTGTGTAGGCCAGAGCTGTTAGGACAGTTGTCTGAAAACACAAACTCGGCTTATGTTTCAGTTCATAGGTATCGCAGGACTGATCTACAGACCATGAGGAGGACAATTTGGGATATGAAAAATGGGCGAGAGTGAGGCTCTTGCTCACCTTTTTGTCTCTAGATATTGTGTCACTCATTGTCGTGAAATTTCCGGGTGACTTCATGGGAAATGGACGAGTCTTACTCTCTGGGGGTTTGGCCCATTCCAAGGAGTTTGGGGTCACTAAGTGGGATGGAAGAAGTCCGTTTTTTTAGTTGTTGTTGATTTGTTTTGTTTTGTTTTTCAACCTCGGTGTCCCACCAAATGAGGGTTTCCAGAGTAGAGCCCTGGGGAGTTGTGACTGGACAACCAGAAATCTGGTTAAAAATTGGGGCTTAGGGACATGTCAAGCCCATTATGACATCTAATGGTCCAGCCACTGAGAGGACGTACAAGAGGTCAGGAATCACGCTGAGGGTCACAATGCGTGTTTATGCCCTCGTCGCACTCAAGAATGGGCGGGGCCTCAGGGTGAATGCTGGTTTCTCCTACACTGAACGTTGGACAACATGCCACCACAAGATTTCTTTCCATGGGTAAGGAAGAGTTCTGATTTCTGCATCACAGTCACCCCTGGGCAGTGATTGGAGATAAGGTCTAGGTTCTGAAGCCTGAAAACTGAGATAGGGAATAGATGACGACCTAAGGCCATGGCGGGTCTGATGTGCTCAGTGTGCGGTCAGCTGTCTGGGTGTTGGTCATGAGGTCCGGGCTCAAGTTGTCAGACAGTGCATTAGTGCCCAGGTTAGACTCTATATTTTGGGTGCGTTCGAGTGCTGTGTAGGTTCTTATCTGAAGAACTCTTCAGGATATGAAGAATGAGCGAGTCTGAGGCGTGTGCTCCGGCTTTTGTCTCTGGATTTTTTATCAGCG
>NW_026747644.1:0-2070 GCF_022355385.1 Mustela nigripes
GAATAACATGGATCACATAGAATGCATTTGTGAGACAGGTTTTTTTTAAAGCAAGATAATAACAATAATAATAACAATACATCCCTGAAATGGATATTACTGGGTGGATATACAAGATATCATTGACAGCATTTTTCCCCTCTGGGTAAGGGGTTAGGGCCTAAAATCATTAAATGAATTCAATTTTAAAACCTGACTTCACGGCTGGTGGTTGGAAGAGGAGGGAAACCCGACAACAACGAAAGCCAGGCTAGATACCAGGAGACAAACCACCTTGCAACCTTCCAAGAACTGGTCTCACTCCGTTTGACTCAGTCCTGATCACTAATTAGCTCCATTTCAGATACAGTCTATAGAGACAGATTCCCAGCCCAGGTTCGCAGCAGCCCCACTCCCCTCCCCCACTCTGGGCCCTGCGGTGTCGTCCCACTGGAGCAGGTGCCAGTCTGCACCCTGAAGGCTCCCTGGGTGCCCCTTGCCTGGGCACTGCATCACCCTTCCTGGCTCGGACACTCAGGGCCCCTCACAGTGAGGCGTCCTGACCCGGCTTTCCGGCTGGTCCCCTGGCCAGCCCGTGTCCTAAACGTCCTCCCGTGTCCCGGGGGCAGCCTGCCAGTCCCCCCCACCCCCTCCCTCCTTCCAGCTCGGCGTCATCCCTGCAGGTGTGCCCTGCCCCACTGGTCCCTGCTCTGGTGGCCTCCCTCTAAACTCCATGCCATGAAAACCCCCGCATCCACCACCGCCTCATCAGGGGAGCACTCCCTGACTTCGATGAATGCACCTGTTGCATTTCCCCGCGGACCCTGGGCTCTGGGGCTTCCGATCTGGTGATGCTAGTTCCTGGCCCGCAGCCCCAGCCTGCGCAGCCCTGAGAGACTGGCTCCGGCCCCTGCACTCCTCTCTGTGCGCATTCTTCCGTGTCACCATGGCCCGGACGACAGCATCTTAAAGAATATAGCAGATACATAGCTTTACTATTATGTACGGTTTTACTTAATGTTTTCTATTTTCCCAAGATTAATCGAGTCCATAAAAAGTGCGCCACACTGCCTAGAAATGAATCTTTTCTCCCATAATTCTGTGCATCTAGGACTATAGAAATGTCGCTGTCCCTGCACTGTATCTTCCAAGTAAGTTATGCGTTACAACTATAAATATATACACATATGTACACACACATATAGTTGTATAGTGTGTGGATACACACACATGCATATTTTGTATATTGTAAATATATATTTTTCTTTTCCTTATTTGCATTTTTTTCAAGGTCTTCATTTTATTACATTTTACACAATATAATTTGAGTGGCAATAAGCTATAGCTGATGGAAAATAACACACCTGTGAATCAAAGACCCTGTTTGGGCTTATATAGGGGATAAAATTAAAGATGAACATTGAGAGAAATTGTGAACTATAAGGAACAAATAACCAGGAAACAGATTCTCTGGTGACTTTCCACAATCCAGAGAAACCGAGAGAGAGAGAGATTAAGGAAATATTGTGCTTTCCTAAACTCCTTACATTTGGCACGAAAAAGAAATCCATTGTCTGCCAATATCACCTCATTCTCATTCTTGTTTTCCTTACTCAGAGTGAGAGATACACACTTTCATTTTGATGGTGCTCAACATAAGTTTGAAATACATCATCTTTTATGAGCCTGAAAACGTGTTCAAACCCCCAGAGCCTAAGTGCATGGAAAGTCACAGGGAGAGAAGACTGTGTTCTGTTAGGGAATGGTGACAGACTGTTTATGCAGGTGCCATTTTGCTGAGGGTGTCCATGGACATACAGGAGGTTTGTTCATAACACATCCAGCACCTTTCACCTTTCAAACTCCTGGGTCCTCTGTTCAACTGCTAAAAATAATAATGCAAGATTTTTTCCTTCCTTCTTTTTCATCTTTCTACCTTGCCTCATTCTGAATTGATTTGAAGAAGAAATCATTTCTTGTCTTTGAGAGTGTTGTATTACAGAATACTCACAGGTGTTTTCTTAGGTAAAGGACTTGGAGCAATCTTCACTATCTCTATTGTCAATGAGATAGAAGTTCAAAAAGATGAAG
>NW_026747645.1:0-634 GCF_022355385.1 Mustela nigripes
TTTTAAAGATTTTTATTTTATTATTTTGGATGGAACTGGAATGGGAGGACACCTGTTTTCTTCTTTAGGAAACTGTTACAAAAAGAAGATCATGGATTGGGAGAGAGGATGATTTTGTAGGAAGAAATAATGTAAATAAGTGTAATTGTCTAAAAGTGGTGACAGTCTTGCTTGTAGATGTTCTTCCTGCATTTTGGGAAGTTGGAGAATCCGTAATACTTTCAATTAAAGTTTTCCTGAGAATCCCCAGCTGACTTTGGGGGTGGGAGGCATTGTCCTTTGTGAAGATTTTGAGCTTCTGTGAGTGAGCAGACCTCCACTCCAGAGTGACATAAAAAGCAATCTGCACCTCCTTCCTGATTTGTCTGTAATGAAACTTGCTTTCCTCAGGTCCCAGCATTTGAGGCAGATAAATATGTTCCCTTTCGTTGGCTCTTACTCATACTTCAGCAAGATTTCCCATGTGCTTTTCTGGGCTGGCTGGGAAACTGGACCACAATTTATGGCATCTTAGGGGACAGGCACGTAGAATTCCAGTGGGATCCTGGAACAGAACCTAATTGGAGATTAGAGACCATTGCGGTGCAAAGCTTTTCTTTGAGATCGAAAGAGGTGCATGTTATGCAAATATTAG
>NW_026747645.1:734-2069 GCF_022355385.1 Mustela nigripes
GGTCCCAGCATTCGAGGCAGATAAATATGTTCCCTTTTGTTGGCTCTTACTCATACTTCAGCAAGATTTCCCATGTGCTTTCCTTGGCTGGCTGGGAAACTGGACTACAATTTATGGCATCTTAGGGGACAGGCGCGTAGAATTCCAGTGGGATCCCGGAACAAAACCTAATTGAAGATTAGAGACCATTGCGGTGCAAAGCTTTTCTTTGAGATCAAAAGAGGTGCATGTTATGCAAATATTAGCAAGTGTAAGTTCACACTGTCTATTGAAAATTTATAGACTCATTATGATCAAGAAGGCTGGAAGTAGATTTTGGGAAAGATGCAAGTAAATTCAGGGAGGTGGCAAATTACCCCAGGGAAAAGTAGAATGGCGAAAGAGTATGGCCCAAACTTTTTAAAAAGATTTTATTCATTTATTTGACACACAGAGAGCCAGAAAGCACAAGTGGGTGGAATGGCAGAGGGAGAAGGAGAAGCAGGCTCCCTGCTGAGCAGGGAGGCAAATGTGTGGGACTCGATCCCAGGACCCTGGGATCATGACCTGAGCTGAAGGCAGACACTTAACCAACTGAGCCACCCAGGCGCCCCCTGGCTCCAACTTCCAAAGATGGTGTATGAGATACCTTTGGTGGGAAGGAATGAAGATCAGCAAATGTCCTTGATTCTGCTTCTCAGGAAGGCATTGTGATGTGCCCAGGACTTTGGAGACAGACACACGCCTGGTGCCCTCCGGCTCTGCCGCTAAAGCAACACCTTCCACAGGGCAGCTGCAGGCACCGGGTGGCGTCACACAGGGTCAGATCCGGGAGGCACTCAGCCATGTACCCCTTCCACCATCCTGCTGGGGTTAAAAAAAATTACCTATATATAAAATAAAAATGAACCAGAATAGTGGGAATGAATGAAAACTGAAAGTTTTCCTATGAAGTAGTGGTGGTTCTCTTGTAGTACTTTTTTTCTCTCTCTCTCCCTTTTTTTTCTTTCTTGGTTTGTTTTCTCTGGAAGGGGCCTGCCTTGTGGGTTTTCAGTCAATGATGTTCCCTGACTTAAGTCATCCCGCCCCCCTCAAGGGGGTGGGCCCTGAGGAAACTTTTTTTTTTCAGGCTTTTGTTCTCTGGCGGTTTTTTGTTTGTTCACTTCTTTTTTTTTCTCACTTTGACCGCTTTTGATGGTTTTTGTAGTTTTAGAGGAAAACAAACCACACCCTGATCTCCCTCTCAGAGAGAAGCCTCAGTCTGGCTGCAGAGCCCAGATAAGTTCCCCCTTGGCCGCTGGCTGAGCAGGTTCCAAGTCGCTGTCCCTGGGGATGGAGGATCTTTTGCTTGTACCC
>NW_026747646.1:0-2069 GCF_022355385.1 Mustela nigripes
TCTCCTTTCCTGTGGGGAAAGCACTGGCCTAGTCCACGAGCCCGCCTAAGCGACAGAGTAAAAGGCCAAGCGAAGCCTACACCGGGAGATGGTAGTGTGCATAGAGTGCCATCCTAGGCTTCGCACGCTACTGCAGGGTTGAGGCTGTGTCTGCTTAGTTCGGCCTGGCAGGGTGAACCCAGGACGCGAACATGGAGCCCGGGAAAGGAAGGCCCAAGAGGAACCAGCTCTTCCGCAGCTCTTCTTCCCTGCCGCGACTGAAGCCTTGCTGAGGAAGCAGAGGCGAAGTGCTGTTCGCTCCAAGCCAAAGCCTCTACGAAAGCACAGCATTCAAAGAGAAATGTTCTGCGGGCTGCTGCTGCTTGCCTGAGCTCAGTCTCGTGGGGAGAGAAACCCGCATACAGCGAAAGCCTCTTTGCCTGGGCATCTCCCTGGGAAAGCACATTGTTCCTTGGGAAATCAGAGTTGGGTTTGGGGATGCTGCTGCTGCTTGCCTGAGCTAGTCTCCGCAGCTCGGTGGAAGATACCCGCATGGAGCGAAATACTCTTTGCCCTAGCATCCCCTCTGTCTGAGAGAGAAGCCAAGTGTGGGGAAGGCGCATTATGCCGCCCCCGGAGAAGAGACGGAGCTGTTGGCTTTGGGTCAGGAAACGCTCGGGAAGCAGGATAGCCAGCCATGGCACGAACAGCAGGCAGGTGGCAAGACAAGTGTCACGCGCTCCCTGGGCGGAGAGATGGAAGCCTGGCTGCTAAGGAGACATGAGGGGACGTCTAGGGCAGGGGCACGTGCTCCACTCTGAGGAAGGAGTCTGGGCAGAAGGCAAGCCTGTCCTGTGCCTCCTGTCCCAGGGGGACAGCATCTCCTTGGCCACCTGTCCAAAGGGCAGACTTGGCTTGCCACCAGGTGCCATACCCGGAACTCACAGAAACAACCCCATGGAGAAACAGGCAGTCCGATGCCGTCTTCCACCAAGATGTGGCAGCGATGTGGGTGGCAGGGGGTGTGCCCGGAAGGAGTGGAGACAGTCACCCACAGTTCCCTTTCCCAGTGCACGGGCCATGTGCAGGGAACCTGTCGCCTCCTCTCTCCTGCAGTGAAGGCACTGGCCTAGACCCCGAGTCTGCCTGAGCGCCGGAGCAAAAGGCAAAGCCTTACCTATGCCAGGAGATGGTAATAGGCATAGAGTGCCATGCTAGGTCACGCAGGCTGCTGCAGGGTTGTGACTGTGCCTGCATAGTTCGACTTAGGAAAGTGAACCCTGGGCGTGAACTTAGAGCCCGGGAAAGCAAGGCCCAAGAGGCACCAGCTCTCCCGGGGCTCTTCATCCCTGTTGCAACAGAGCGAATGACCAAAGCCTTGCTGAGGAAGCAGCAGCGAATTGCGGTTCGCCACAAGCTGAAAACCTCTGCGATAGCATAGCAGTCGCTGAGAAATCAGAGTCGGTTCTGTGGGCTGATGTTGCTGCTTGCCTTAGCCTAGTATTCGCTACACGATGTGAGAAACCCGCATAGAGCGAAAGCCTCTTTGACCGGACATCCCTTCTGGGAAAGGACAGCATTCTTTGGCAAATCAGAGTCAGGTCTGTGGGATGCTCCTGTTTGCCTGAGCAGGTCTCCACAGCACCGCAAAATAAACCCGTATGGAGCGAAATTCTCTTTACCCTAGCATCCCCTCTGCCTGAGAGAGAAACGTGGTTGCACATCTGAAAGGGCCTTAAGGAAAAGGGACACGTCTGTCACCGAGCTCCCATGGAGCATGTCTGGGGAAGGCGCAGCACACTGCCCCAGGAGAAGTTAAGGGGTCCTTGGCCTTGTGGTCGGTAAACAATAGGGAAGCAGTAGAGCCTGCCCTGGCAGGAACAGCGGCCGGTGGCAATACAAGTGCACCCGCTCCACTCCCTGTGCAGAGAGACGGAAGCCTGGCTGCTAAGGAGACAGGAGGGGATGAGTAGGGCAGGGCACATGCTCCATTCTGAGGAAGGAGTCTGGGCAAAAGCCTCTGGGCCCAAGGAGACAGCAGCTCCTTGGCCACCTGTCCCTGGTGGCTAGCGCATGTCTGCCCCAGGGAC
>NW_026747647.1:0-2069 GCF_022355385.1 Mustela nigripes
GGATATGCTAAAGAAGGATCTGCCGGCAACCTTCCCTGGGACAGAGGTGAGCACCAGGCATTGTAGAAACAGAGAGAAACACAGCTGGCCTAATGGAGCTGGGAGCCCCCGAGATGCAGTTCTGAGTCTGGAAAAGATTCGTTGTGCTTGCCTCTTGCAGAGTCAGGAATGGCCAGAGCAAAGGATGCTTGGCTGGGGGGAGAGAGGAAAAGAAGTTTCTGAGGGGCGCCTGGGAGGCTCTGTCGGTTAAGCGTCTGCCTTCAGCTCCGATCACGATCCCAGGGTCTTAGGATCGAGCCCCGCCTTGGGCTCCCTTGCTTAGTGGAGAGCCTGCTTCTCCCTCTCCCTGTGCCTGCTGCTCCTCCTGCTCGTGCGAGTGCTCTCTCTCTCTCTCTCTCTGTCAAATAAATAAATAAATAAATAAAATTTTAAAAATAAATAAGATTCTGAGTTTGCCTGGAGCCTTGAAGGTCATGCTAAGGTAAACTTAGCTTTTAGCCTGAGGGTGGTGGAGAGCCATAGGAGGTTTCAGCTGGGGAGTGATGAGGTCAGAGCCACTGTGGAGGAGGCCAACACCTTGACCATATTAAGGCCAACACCTTAATATGATCTGCCACATGCATGTGAAGGATCTGGTTCAATGCCTGGCACGTAGGAAGCCTCCAATAATTTCAGAACGAGTGTACAGCCTGAGAAGAGACTAGGAAGGAAGACCAGGGCATGTGATTAAGGATGCCTGCGTTCAGAATCTAGCTTTCACCCTTGCTCCCTTGCCAGCTGTGTGAACTGCACTGCCATGCCTCAGTTTCCCTGCCATGCCTCAGTTCCCTGTAAGATGGGAATGACAACAGATCATCACGGTGTGCACTGTGAATGGAACCTCAGTGTTACTAACTCTATGAGTGTGTCTGTGAGGGAGTCTCACCTCCTCGACTGCCACAATACTCTTATTTACTTAGTAATCTTTTCTTCACCTGGATTATTTAAATTGATTTCTGCCTTCATATCGTAGTAAAATATACGTAACATGACATTTACCATTTAAGCCATGTTAGCTCTATAGTTCTGTGGCATTAAGCCACTCTTTTGTGGTAAAAGTTGTTCTAGGCAGAGGGCACAATCCTGTGCAAAGGTCCTGGGGCAGCACCGAGTCAGGTGCATTGGAAGAATGGAGAGGAGTTTGTGTGGCTGCAGCGGAGTGAGCGAGGGAGAGACAGGGAGGAGAGGAGGGCAGGCAGGGCACAAGGGCAGGTCCTGCAGGATCTTGTGGCCTGAGGACTCAAATGCCCTTGCTCCCGGAGGTGGGAGCCCTGGGAAGCTGTGAACAGAGAAAGGCAGGACCCGACTTGGGTGCTCACAGGTGCCCTCTGGTGGCTCCTTCGGGGAGGACAACCCGCGGGATTCAGGAAACGGGGGTGGGGGGTGGGGGTACAGGGTGTGGGGTTCGATGGTATCTGTGCTAGTCCGGGTGAATTAGTTTGGGGACTGAGGAGTTGGTGAGAAGCGTTCAGTTTCTCGACGGATGTTGCAGTTAGAACCTGGCGGGGTCGACAACGTGACTCCAAGGACGGGGGTCCCCCTCCCTCCCCGCAGCCTCAATTTCCATCTCCCCTTTAAGCCTGGCCCATAGAACCCATGCGTTTCCTCTCGTTCTCCACCTCCGAGGCCCCGTGCATCTGTTCCTTACTCGGTACGCCCCCCTCTGCCCGCACCTGAGCGGCTTGTTGCTTGGATCCTCGCTGACCGCCTTTGTCATTAGAGATGGTGGCAGAATTACTCTTATCAAAGACGATATGCTCGAGGTTCTCTTTCTCCAGACTAGTGGTGGCGGCATTCACGGAGAAGCAAGCAGCATCCAAGAGGACACCACATTTGCCTTCTCCTCGATGCAAGAGGGCCTGGCGCGGTACGCTGCCAGGCTCTTCGTCCGCCCTCCAGCGTGCGGTGTTTTTATTCTTTTCAGATCCTGCTGTTTTATTTTGTCCACGGTACTCACTGCTATCTGCGTTATCTTCATTATTTCCCCCCCCCCCCTCCATTTTCTGCCACTAGACGGTCACCTCTACAAA
>NW_026747648.1:0-2068 GCF_022355385.1 Mustela nigripes
ACCTGGGTGGTTAAAGCCTCTGCCTTTGGCTCAGGTCATGATCCCAGTGTCCTGGGATCGAGCCCCGAATCCGCATCCGGCTCTCTGCTCGGCAGGGAGCCTGCTTCCTCCTCTCTCTCTGCCTGCCTCTCTGCCTACTTGTGATATCTCTCTGTCAAATAAATAAATAAAACCTTAAAAAAAAAAAGTTTTGATGCTTTAGAAGTAAAGTTACACATTTTTAAAAAGAAGCTAAAGTAGAAGTTTTATTCAATAGCACATTTTCATCATCTTTGTGAAAATTCATGTTTAAAAAAACAAAACTTGGGATGCCTGGGTGGCTCAGTTGGTTAAGTATCTGCCTTTGGCTAAGGTCATGATCTCACGGTCCTGGGATCAAGTCCTACATTGGGCTCCTTGCTCAGTGGGGAGTCTGCTCCTCCCCTTCTGCTCCCCCTGCTTGTGCTAACAAATAAATAAAATCTTAAAAAATAAAATAAAATAAAAATAAAAAAACAAAATTTTACAAATTATGCATGCATATAAAAAGAGGCATCTAGAATAAAATGCCAAAAACATTTAAAAAGAAAAAATTAAAACACCTATATATAATTTTTTTTTGGCTTATGTATTTTAAAGATACATGAAACTCCATATTATACTATACCAACAGTTCATCGTTTCACCCCAGGAATTCCATTTCAAATTCTGCATGCCTTGTAGGGCAACACTGTAACCCATGGCATGTAGCCCTGTAGAGCGTGAAATCTAATGTGAATATGTAATCTAATGACTACAAATCAGGAAACAAAACAACATAAACCAGCATGGGGAGGAGGTTAAAGGAATAAAACAATTCTGCTCAGATATTCATATGTTGGGTTATGGTAAACACCCTGAGACACAGAGTAATATAATTCATCTCCTTTTTATCCTTAATTTGGACAATGAAAGAAAACAATTTCCTTCCTTTCCACTTTTTTACACTGTCTCAATCAGTTCAAAGGTCTGATTCTATGTCTGGGCAGCACACTGAGCTCACTGCAGGACACAGAAAAGGCAGCAATTTTTTTCCTTTCCAGTTTAAGTGTACTTACTTAGTATTAAAAATATAGACAAGAAAATGAGTTAAGGTTAATATATATAACAAAAATTCATTACATTTTTTGAGAAAAGTTACATTTTAAAAACACCATTGGAAAAATAATTGAATTTTTGGGGCGCCTGGGTGGCTCAGTGGGTTAAGCCGCTGCCTTCGGCTCAGGTCATGATCTCAGGGTCCTGGGATCGAGTCCCGCATCGGGCTCTCTGCTCAGCAGGGAGCCTGCTTCCCTCTCTCTCTCTCTGCCTGCCTCTCCATCTACTTGTGATTTCTCTCTGTCAAATAAATAAATAAAATCTTAAAAAAAAAATAAAAAATAAATAAAAATAATTGAATTTTTTAAAATTAAAGATAGCTGACACAATGTTACATTAGTTTAAGTGTACAACATAGTGACTTGACAACTCTATACATTATAGAAAAAATAGCTGACTCTTATTCACTCTGTAGAACATCTTCCTTACACAGTGATGTTGCATAGGTCACGCAGAGCACACATCATTTGAAGCATAAACCTAATAAAGCAATGGAATGCTATGAGTTAGCTGCTTTGACATAATTTCTTTCTTGGCCTCTGTCCACATTAATTTTTTTTCTTTTAAATCTTTCCCCCGCGGGGCGCCTGTGTGGCTCAGTGGGTTAAGCCTCTGCCTTGGGCTCAGGTCATGATCTCGGGGTCCTGGGATCAAGCTCCACATCAGGCTCTCTGCTCAGCGGGGAACCTGTTTCCCTCTCACTCTCTGCCTGCTCCTCTGCCTACTTGTGATCTCTGTCTGTCAAATAAATAAATAAAATCTTAAAAAAAAATCTTTTCCCCTCTAATTGAAAAAGTAATATATGTTCAACATGTATTAATATTATCTGAGGGGGGGGCGCGTGGGTGGCTCAGTGGGTTAAGCCACAGCCTTCGGCTCAGGTCATGATCTCAGGGTCCTGGGATCGAGTCCCGCATCAGGCTCTCTGCTTGGCAGGGAGCCTGCTTCCCTC
>NW_026747649.1:0-1162 GCF_022355385.1 Mustela nigripes
TCAGGCTGAAATTTGTTTCTAGGAGGGCTGCGGAACGTGAGGGTGGCTTCCTTGGGCCATGGAGGTTTCTCCCGCTGTGCTATTGCACAGCTGCAAATAGCAAGTGCTCCTTCTGGGTGATAGGAGGAGTCTTGTTTTATGGCTCAGGGGTCCCCTATGTGGAGGGATTTGAGAGCAGGGCTCTGGGTTTGGATGCCTGAAAACCCAACTGAGGGTTAGGCTTAGGGCCTAGGGACATGGAAGGTCTGATCTCTTGGCTCTGGGGTGAGCTACCCAGGGGGCTGAGTTGAAAGCGGGGCTCAGGCTGAGTGTCCAAATGTGGGGTTGTGTCCAGGGCGGCCTATGGAAGTGGGGGTGGCCCCAGGGGCCATGCAGGTTTCTTCTACACTGAGGTTTTTACACAGCTCTAAATAGCATGGTTTCCTTCTGGGGGGGAAGGAAGAGTTTCGTTTTGTGGTCAGGGTCCCCAATATGGAGGGATTCGAGACCAGGCCTCTAGGCACAGATGCCTGAAATCCCAAATTAGTGTTAGGTTTAGGGCCCAGTGGCCTGGTAGGTCAGGTCTGCTCGCTCTGGGGCCAGCTACATAGGTGGCTGCTGGATATCGGGGCTCAAGCTCAGAGCCAGAATGTGTATCCCTGTCCAGGGATGGCCTCCTTAAATGGGGGTGGCATCGGAAGCTTCCAGGTTTCCCATAATCTGGGTGTTTTGTACAGCTCCAAAGGGCATGGTTTCCTTCTGGAGGGCAGGCATAGTTCTGTGGTGTGGCTTCAGAGCCCCAATCTGGGGCTTGTGGGCCAGGACTGTGGAGACAGAAGTCTGAAACTCAAGCTAGGGTTAGGTTGAGGGCCTAGGGGCTGACAGACCCATTCTGCAGACTCTGAGATGAGCTCCCCAGGATCTGAAGTTAGGGCAAGTGTCAGGCAGTCGCTCAGGCTAGAATTCTTGTCCATTAGGTTTGCCGAATGTGGGGCAGGCCTCATGGCCCCATGGATGTTTCTCCCACTCTGGGGTATTTGTGCAGCTCCAAATAGCAAGATTTCATTCTGGGGGTTTGGAGGAGTCCTACTTTATGGTTCAGGGGTCCTCCCTATGGAGGGGTTCGAGAGCAGGGATTTGGGTATGGATGCCGGAAAACCCAACCTAGGGTAAGGAATAGGGT
>NW_026747649.1:1262-2068 GCF_022355385.1 Mustela nigripes
GAGTGTCAGGCAGTCGCTCAGGCTAGAATTCTTGTCCATTAAATTTGCCGAATGTGGGGCAGGCCTCATGGCCCCATGGATGTTTCTCCCACTCTGGGGGATTTGTGCAGCTCCAAATAGCAAGATTTCATTCTGGGGGTTTGGAGGAGTCCTACTTTATGGTTCAGGGGTCCTCCCTATGGAGGGGTTCGAGAGCAGGGATTTGGGTATGGATGCCGGAAAACCCAACCTAGGGTAAGGAATAGGGTCCAGGGGCACGAAAGGCTGATCTTCTGACTCTGGGGCGAGCTTCCCAGGAGGCTGAGTTGAAAACAGGTTTAGGCTGAGGGTCACAATGGGGGTTGTGTGCAGGGTGACCTCTGAAAGTGGGGGAGGCCTCAGGGGTCATGCAGTTTTCTCCTATTCTAAGGTTTTTTAGAGCTCTAAATAGCAAGGTTTTCTTCTCGAGGGGCAGGAGGAATTCTGTTTTGTGGCTCAGGGGTCCACCCTATGGAGGGATTCGAGACCAGGCCTCTATGGATAGATGTCTGAAAATCAATGCTAGGGTTAGGATCAGGGCCTAGGGGTATGGCATGTCTGATCTGCTGGCTCTGGGGCCGGCTACCTGGGAGGGTGAGTGGAGTCGAGGGCTTAAGCTGAGTGTCAGAATGTGTTTCACCGTCTAGGGATGGCCTCAGGAAACGGGGGCGTCCTTCAGGAGTCGTGTGGGTTTCTCCTAATCTGGGAGTTTTGGGCAGCTCTCTAGCTCACAGTTTCCTTCTGAAGGGCTGGTCAAGTTCTGTGATGTGGCTCAAGAGTCCCCAGTC
>NW_026747650.1:0-2068 GCF_022355385.1 Mustela nigripes
GGACAATTAAGACCTGTTGGTTGTCTCCAGGTCACGTTTCCGAGCAGGGTTCTAAGGATGGATGGCTGTGTAGACCACCTCGCAATCTAATTGTCTCCAAGCAACAAGACAGGTTAGATCTGCTGGATCTGGGGGAGCAACCGAAGAGGCTGAGTTGAAATGGACTCTCCCGTGGATGTGTCGTAATATGATTTTGTGTCTATGGAGATCTTGGAATTTAGCGGTGGCACTGAAGCCCTGAAGTGTTCTCCTAAAGAGAGGCTTTCACACAGCTCCATCATGCAAGTTTCCCATGTGTAGATGAGATTTGTCCTGTGGGTGAGTCAAGAAACAGGCATATGCTGTTATTGAAATCCAGGCCTCTGAGGAGAGATGCCTGGAAGCCAAACCGATGGCTCCGATAGTTGCCTAGGGTCCTGTTCATTCCCTTTTACATCTGGGAACATCCGTCCATGGGTTTAGTACAGGTAGGGGCTCAGATGGGCCCAGAGTGCCCCTGTTTGTCCTCGGAAGCCACAAATATTGGGATGGCCTCTGGGTCTTTGGAGGTTTATCCTATTAGTAGGGTTGTGGCTATTGGAATGGGCACATACAATTCACTTGGAGAGTGCAAGACAGTCCTCATGTTTGGCTCCAGGGGCCTGAACCTGTAGGGTGTGTAGGTCAGGGCTGTTTGGACAGTTGTTCAGAAAACACAAACTCGTCTTATGTTTCGGGTCATAGGTATGGCAGAACTGATCTACAGACCATGAGGAGAACCCTTCGGGATATGAAAAAAGGGCGAGTGTGAAGCTCTGCTCAAGTTTTTGTCTCTGGATATCGTGTCACTGATGGTCGTGAAATTTCCGGGTGACATCATGGGAAATGGACGAGTCTTACTCTCTGGGGTTTGGCCCCGTCCAAAGAGTTTGGGGTCATTCTGTGGGATGGAAGAAGTCCGTTGTTCTGTTGTTGTTGATTTGTTTTGCTTTGTTTTTCAATCAGGTGTCCCACCAAATGAGGGACTCCAGAGTAGAGCCCTGGGGAGGGGCGACTGCACAACCAGAAATCTGGTTAAAAATTGGGGCCTAGGGACATATCAAGCCCATTATGACATCTAATGGTCCAGCCCCTGAGAGGACTTACTAGAGGACAGGAATCACGCTGAGGGTCACAATGCGTGTTTATGCCCTCGTCGCACTCAAGAATGGGCTGGACCTCAGGGTGAATGCTGGTTTTTCCTACACTGAACGTAGGACAACATGGCAACCACAAGGATTCTTTCCATGGGTAAGATAGAGTTCTGATTTCTGCATCACAGTCACCCCTGGCAGTGATTGGAGATAAGGTCTAGGTTCTGAATCCTGAAAACTGAGGTAGGGAGGAGATGATGACCTTAGGCCATGGCACGTCTGATGTGCTCAGTGTGCGGTCAGCTGTCTGTGTGTTGCTCAGGAGGTCCCGGCTCCGTTTGTGTCAGACAGTGTATTACTGCCCAGGTTAGACTATTTAATTTGGGTACATTCGAGTGCCGTGTAGGTTTATTGTTATTTAATGTGCCCGGGCAGCTCATTAGGCAATATATTTTTTCTAGAGGGCAGGCAGAGTGCTGCAATGATGGTCCGGAATTGCCAAACTTGTTGGCTTCGGGGCCATGAGTGTGAGGATGGAAGTCTGAGAACACTAGCTAGACTTGGGTTTCAGGGCGAAGGCACGGCATGTACCCCCTGAAGATCTGAAGCAATATCTCCTTCATCTGAAGTCAGAGCGAGGATCAGACGTTGGCTCAGCTTGGATTTTCTGTTCATGATGGCCCCTTCATGAAGGGAGCGGATCTCGAGAGCGTGGAGGTTTTCCACGTTGGGAGTGGTGGGATGCCCCTTCCAAGGATTCCTTCTGTTTTACAATTGAGACCTGTGGACAGCTCCAGGACATCCCTATGAATGAGTCCAGACCAACGTTCGAGGATGGATTCCTGGGAAGCCCGCCTCGCATTCCAATGGTCTCCTAGCGACAAGACAGTTTAGATCTGATGGCTCGGCGGGAGCAACCGGAGTGGCTGAGTTGAAATGGACTTTCCTGAGGATGG
>NW_026747651.1:0-2067 GCF_022355385.1 Mustela nigripes
CCCATGGCCTCGTGATCCCCCACCCCCTTCATGAAGTGGCCCTCAGGGACATAAGGTCCAACCTGAGCGATCGTCTGAACCTCACCCTGACTTCAGATGCATGAGATCTCGGTTCAGATCTGTAGATTGTGCCTGCCATGTCCTCACCCAGAAACCTAAGCCTAGCTTGGGTCCTCAGACTTCCATCCTCAGACTAATGGCCCACAAGCCCTCCAGTTTGGCAATCCAGAATTATAATGCAGCACTCTGCCTGCCCTCAAGAAGAAAAACATTGCCTTCTGGGGCTACCCAGAAACCCCTAATGAGGATCAACCTGCACGCCACTTGGCTGTACTCAAAATATATAGGCTGACTTGGGCAATAATGCCCTTTCTGACAGAAGCTGAGCCTGGACCTCCAGGCCCCACCCAGAAAACTGGCCGCACACTGAGCTCATCAGACCCGCCAAGGCCTTAGGTCATCATCTCTTCCCTACCTCAGTTTTCAACTTCAGAACCTAGACCTTATCTCCAATCACTGCCCAGGGGTGACTGTGATGCAGAGGTGGGCTACCCAGCCATCTATCCATAGAACGCTGCTCGGAATCGTTGTCCTGGATCCAACCAACAGGTCTCAATTGTCCTGTAGAAGAATCTTTGCAGTTTGGAGCTTCTCACAACTCCCATCGTGGGAAAACCCCCAAGCCTCGTGATCCACCCCCCCTTTCAAGAAGGGGCCATCAGGGACAGAATGTCCAACCTGAGCGATCATCTGATCCTCGCCCTGACTTCAGATTCACGAGATGTCGACTCAGGTCTCACCCAGAAACCTAGGCCTAGCTTGGGTTCTCAGACTTCCGTCCTCAGACTACTGGCCCACAAGCCCTCCAGTTTGGCAATCCAGAACTACAATGCAGCACTCTGCCTGTTCTCCAGAAGAAAAACATTGCCCTCTGGAGCTACCCAGAAACCCCAAATGAGGATCAACAGGCACGCCATTCGGCTGTACCCCACATATATAGGCTGACATGGGCACTAATGCCCTTTCTGACACAGCCTGAGCCTGGACCTCCTGGCCACACCCTGACAGCTGGCCGAACACTCAGCACATCGGACCCGCCATGGCCTTAGGTCTTCAACTCTTCTCAACATCAGTTTTCAGGCTTCAGAACCTAGACCTTATCTCCAATCACGGCCCGGGTTTGAAAATGATGCAGAAATCAGAACTCTTTCCCCATGGCAAGAAAGCTTGTAGTTAGCATATTGTCCAAGGTTCAGTGTAGTTGAAACCAGTGTGGCCCATAAGGCCCCGCCCATGATAGCGGGCCACATTGATCACAAACACACATTGTGACCCTCAGCCTGAGCCCAGTCCTCAGGTAAGGCCTCTCAGTGGCAGGTTGTAGAGACAGCATATTGGGCTTGCCATGCCCCTAGGCCCCAATTTTTAACCATAGTTCGGGTTGTCCCTTCACTCTTCCCCAGGGATCTGCTTTGGAATTCCTCTTTTGGTGGGAGACCTGAGGCAACAAACCTGAAAGGAGTCCTGCCATCCCACAGATTGACGAAAAACAATTGGGATCGGGCCAAGTCCACAGATAGCAAGATTCGTCCATGGCCCATGAGGCCTCCCCAACATTCCACGGCTATCGCTGATACAAAATCCAGAGACAAAAGCCTGAGCACACGCCTCAGACTCGCTCATTCTTCATATCCTGAATAGTTCTTCAGATGAGAACGTACACGGCACTCGAATGCCCCCAAAATATATTGTCTAACCTGGGCACTAATGCACTGTCTGACAACCTGAGCCCGGACCTCGTGACCAACACCCAGACATCTGACCGCCCACTGAGTACATCAGAACCGCCATGGCCTAAGGTCATCATCTCTTCCCTACCTCAGTTTTCAGGCTTCAGAACCTAGACCTTATCTCCAATCACTGCCCAGGGGTGACTGTGATGCAGAAATTAGAACACTTCCTTACCCATGGCAAGAAACCTTGTGGTTGGCATGTTGCCCAACGGCCAGTGTAGGAGAAACCAGCATTCACCCTGAGGCCCCGCCCATTCTTGAGTGCGACGAGGGT
>NW_026747652.1:0-2067 GCF_022355385.1 Mustela nigripes
TCCTGGGGTTGTTGCCACCCTTTTAGTATTTTACTTGCTCCTTCATATTCTCTTATCTGGACAAAATGACAAGACGGAAAAATTCAACACAAAAAAAAGAACAGGAGGCAGTACCGAAGGCTAGGGACCTAATCAATACAGACATTGGTAATATGTCAGATCTAAAGTTCAGAATGACAATTCTCAAGGCATGGAAGATATTAGAGAAACCCTCTCGGGAGATATAAAAGCCCTTTCTGGAGAAATAAAAGTACTAAAATCTAACCAAGTTGAAATCAAAAAGCTATTAATGAGGTACAATCAAAAACGGAGGCTCTCACTGCTAGGATAAATGAGGCAGAAGAAAGAATTAGTGATATAGAAGACCAAATGACAGAGAATAGGGAAGCTGAGCAAAAGAGGGACAAAAAGCTACTGGACCATGAGGGGAGAATTCGAGAGATAAGTGACAGCATAAGATGAAACAACATTAGAATAATTGGGATTCCAGAAGAAAAAGAAAGAGAGAGGGGCACAGAAGGTATACTGGAGAGAATTATTGGGGAGAATTTCCCCAATATGGCAAAGGGAACAAGCATCAAAATTCAGGAGTTTCAGAATCAATAAGAATAGGCCCACACCCCGTCACCTAATAGTAAAATTTACAAGTCTCAGTGACAAAGAGAAAATCCTGAAAGCAGCCCGGGAAAAGAAGTCTGTAACATACAATGGTAAAAATATTATATTGGCAGCTGACTTATCCACAGAGACCTGGCAGGCCAGAAAGAGCTGGCATGATATTTTCAGAGCTCTAAACGAGAAAAACATGAAGCCAAGAATACTATATCCAGCTAGGCTATCATTGAAAACAGAAGGAGAGATTAAAAGCTTCCAGGACAAACAAAATCTGAAAGAATTTGCAAACACCAAACCAGCTCTACAGGAAATATTGAAAGGGGTCCTCTAAGCAAAGAGAGAGCCTACAAGCGGTAGATCAGAAAGGAACAGAGACCATATACAGTAGCAGTCACCTTAAGGCAATACATTGGCACTAAATTCATATCTCACAATAGTTACCCTGAATGCCCCTGTCAAAAAACACAGGGTATCAAATGGATAAAAAAACAAAACCCATCTATATGTTGCCTACAAGAAACTCATTTTAAGCCCAAAGACACCTCCAGATTTAAAGTGAGGCGGTGGAAAAGAATTTACCATGCTAATGGACATCAGAAGAAAGCAGGAGTGGCAATCATTATATCAGATCAATTAGATTTTAAGCCAAAGAATATAATAAGAGATGAGGAAGGACACTGTATCATACTCAAAGGGTCTGTCCAACAAGAAGATTTAACAATTTTAAATATCTATGCCCCTAACGTGGGAGCAGCCAACTAAATAAACCAAGTAATAACAAAATCAAAGAAACACATCAACAATAATACAATAATAGTAGGGGACATTAACACTCCCCTCACTGAAATGGACAGATCATCCAAGCAAAAGATCAGCAAGGAAATAAAGGCCTTAAACGACACACTGGACCAGATGGACATCACAGATATATTCAGAACATTTCATCCCAAAGCAACAGAATACACATTCTCCTCTAGTGTACATGGAACATTCTCCAGAATAGATCACATCCTCGGTCCTAAATCAGGACTCAACTGGTATCAAAAGATTGAGATCATTCCCTGCATATTTTCAGACCACAATGCTCTAAAACTAGAACTCAACCACAAAAGGAAGTTTGGAAAGAACCCAAATACATGGAGACTAAACAGCATCCTTCTATAGAATGAATGGGTCAACCAGGAAATTAAAGAAGAATTGAAAAAAATCATGGAAACAAATGATAATGAAAATACAGCGGTTCAAAACCTGTGGGACATGACAAAGGCAGTCCTGAGAGGAAAATATATAGCGGTACAAGCCTTTCTCAAGAAACAAGAAAGGTCTCAGGTACACAACCTAACCCTACACCTAAATGAGCTGTAGAAAGAACAAGAAGAAACCCTAAACCCAGCAGGAGAAGAGAAATCATAAAGATCAGAGCAGAAATCAATGAAATAGAAACCAAATCAA
>NW_026747653.1:0-2067 GCF_022355385.1 Mustela nigripes
TCTGAAGAACTCTTCAGGATATGAAGAATGAGCGAGTCTGATGCGTGTGCTCAGGCATTTGTCTTTGGATTTTGTATCAGTGATGGCCGTGGAATGTTGGGGAGGTCTCATAGGCCATGGACGAATCTTGCTCTCTGTGGATTTGGCCCGATCCGAATTGTTTTTCGTCAATCTGTGCGATGGGAGGACTCCTTTTAGGTTTGTTACCTCAGGGGTCTCACCAAAAGAAGAATTCCAAAGCAGAGCCCTGGGCAAGAGTGAAGGGACAACCCGAACTATGGTTAAAAATTGGGTCCTAGGGGCATGGCAAATACAATATGCTGTGTCTCCTTCCATCCACTGAGAAGCCTTACCTGAGGACTGGGCTCCGGCTGAGGGTCACAATGTGTGTTTGTGACCAATGTGGCCCGCAAGCATAGGCGGGGCCTCATTGGCCACACAGGTTTCAAGTACACCGAACCTTGGACAACATGCCAACCACAAGGTTTCTTGCCATGGAGAAAGAGTTCTGATTTCTGCATCATTTTCAAACCCGGGCTGTGATTGGAGATAAGGTCTAGGTTCTGAAGCCTGAAAAGCAGGTTGAGAAGAGATGACGACCTAAGGCAATGGCGGGTCCGATGTGTTCAGTGAGCGGCCAGCTGTCAGGGTGGGGCCAGGATGTCCAAGCTCAGGCTGTGTCAGAAAGGGCACTAGTGCCCAGGTCAGCCTATATATTTGGGGCACAGCCGAATGGCGTGCCCCGTTGGTCCTATTTTGGGGTTTCTGGGTAGCCCCAGTGGGCAATGTTTTTCTTCTGGAGTGCAGGCAGAGTGCTGCATTGTAGTTCTGGATTGCCAAACTGGGGGGCTTGTGGGCCAGTTGTCTGAGTATGGAAGTCTGAGAACCCAAGCTGGGCCTAGGTTTCTGGGTGAGGATATGGCAGCCTCAATCTACAAACCTGAATCGAAATTTCGTGCATCTGAAGTCAGCGCGAATATCAGAAGATCGCTCAGGTTGGACATTCTGTCCCTGATGGCCCCCTCTTGAAGGGGGGGTGGATCACGAGGCCTTGGGGGTTTTCCCACGATGGGAGTTGTGAGAAGCTCCAACTGCAAAGATTCTTCTGCAAGACAATAGAGACCTTTTGGTTGGCTCCAGTACAGCGATTCCGAGCAGGGTTCTAAGGATGGATGGCTGGGTAGACCACATCGCATTGCAATTGTCTCCAAGCAACAAGACAGATTAGATCTGCTGGATCTGGGGGAGCAGCCGAGGAGTCTGAGTTGAAATGGACTCTCCCGTGGATGTGTCCTAATATGATTTTGTGTCTATAGAGACCTTGGAATGAAGCGGTGACACTGGGGCCCTGAAGGTTTCTCGTAAAGAGAGGTTTTCACACAGCTCCTTCGTGCAAGTTCCCCATGTGTAGATGAGATTTGTTCTGATGTGTGAGTCAAGAAATAGCCATATGGTGTTATTGAAATCCAGGCCTTTGAGGAGAGATGCCTGGAAACAAAAGCAATGGATCCGATATGTGCCTAGGAGACTTTTCGTTCCTTTTTACCTCTTGGGACATCAGTCTACGGGTCTGACTGCCGTTAGGTGCTCAGATAGGCCCAGATTGCCCCTGTTTGTCCTGGGAAGCCACAAATATTGGGATGGCCTCAGGGATTTTGGAGGTTTATCCTATTAGTAGGGTTGTGGCCATTGGAATGCGCACACACATTTCCCTTGGAGAGGTCAAGCACAGTCGTCATGTTTGGCTCCAGGGTCCTGAGCCTGTGGGGTGTGTAGGCCAGGGCTGTTTGGACAGTTGTCTGAAAACACAAACTCGGTTTATGTTTCGGGTCATAGATATGGCAGGACTGATCTATAGACCATGAGGAAAACACTTCGGGATATGAAAAAAGGGCGAGTGTGAGGCTCTTGCTCAAGTTTTTGTCTCTGGATATCGTGTCACTTATGGTCGTGAAATTTCCGGGTGACTTCATGGGAAATGGACGAGTCCTACTCTCTGGGAGTTTGACCCCATCCAAAGAATTTGGGGTCATTCTGTGGGATGGAAGAAGTCCGTTGTTCTGTTGT
>NW_026747654.1:0-2067 GCF_022355385.1 Mustela nigripes
GCTGTTGTACTTGTCATTTAACTACACTGTGGTAACTGAAATTCATGCAATTTGGAACAGTGGAAGTGAGGACAGCATGTATATTTCAACAATGGCTAAGGAGAGCAAACAAACAATTTCGGGAAATGCCTGAGGCTAGATAAAAGAGGGAGAAATATGAGTCCTCCTCTAACTTGTATTTGGATTATTTCTTAATTTAATGAGAGAATACATTATGGAGAAATGTTAGCATATGTGCGCTGCTTAGAGGTGAGGAAAATTAATAAGAGCTCCTATTTATTTGCTATATTTAAATTTTATGTTATTTTGTTGAAGGTGATAATTTGGGGGCACCTGGATGGCTCAGTAAGTTAAGCATCTGCCTTTGGCTCAGGTCATGATCCCAGGGTCCGGGATCTAGTCACGCGTTGGGTTTCCAGCTCTGTCTCTCCCCTGCTTGTGCGCCCTCTCTTTCCCTGACAAATAAAGAAATAAAACTTTTAAAAGAAAAAAAAGGTGATAATTTCGAGGGGTTAAAATTTCAAGAGCTACGGGAGACTCTACATTGAGCCCTTTCCCGGCTTCCCGTTTCCTTTGATTGAGGGTGACTGACGCAACGCTCCCAGAGATAGTATCTGCATATACAAGCAGTTACATTCACAAACACTCACATCATTTTTTCCACTTTAAAACACCAGTTCTAAGCAACTAATATTTATTGAGCATTTGTGATGTACCAGACAATATGCTGAACTTTGTATGCTTTGTTTTATTTAATCCCCCAATAACCTTTGAGATAGGCTGTCGCTCTGCAGAGGAAATTCAGACTCTGCGAGTTTAACTTCCTTTCCCCAAATCATGCAGCTGCTCTGTGGTGAAGCAGCTGTTCTCACCTAGGTATTCTGAATTCTCAAATGCAGGCTCCTAATGACTGGACAAAACCATCTAGGATGTGTTTAGGTTGTGTAATAGTATTTTAGTCCTGTAACAGCCCTTTTACGGTCCTAGAAATTCTTTTTTGCTAATTATGATAATACAGTACTATGATAATACAGTGCTCAGGGGGTTCAGGAGAGACTTAAGTATTTCCAAAAGCATTAGCTCTCTTTGTCTCTCTCAGGAGACTGTTTGGCCACCACCTGTACTGGGAAATTGGCCAGGTTGCTTGGAAGGAGCCCAAACCCGAGTACATGTCTCTGATCTGTTTTGCACTGCCAGGCAGTCCCACTCCTTTTTGGGCATTGGAATTCTGTCAGACTCTCAGCAAGTGTGTGTGTCTGTGTGTGCGTGCGTGTGTGCATGTACCTGTCATATTTGTTCATTTATTCACTTAAAAACAATTGTATCTATTAAGTGTCTTGATCTTGCACAAAGAAATAGAAAGCTTAGAAAAGGCAGCAACATACAAGCGATTGCCTGTGCACCTTTCTGATTTCATAAACTGTGTGCTGCTTGACAAATAGTCTGTTGTAAGCAGAGACACTATTGTTGTCAGTTCTGGTTAGCATTTGTGCACGTTTCCTGGTTGTCTGCTTCCTGAATGCACCTTTTGGTGCACTCTTGGAAGAAGCAGACCAAGAGTGTCTCATGAAGAAGTCTGTGTTTCTGTCTTTTCTCTGCTATGCATGTGTCTTACCTTTCTTTGTTACCTTGAGAGTGCTCCTGTCTTCTCTGCTCCTCTTCTCTGAGGGTGGAAAGCCTGAGGGTGAAGTTCCAATTTTTTAAAAGTCAAATGGACTTTTCTTGGCTTCAGAACTCTGGGTCAAAATTCAGTAAGAGATGTATACACACACACACACACACACACACACACACACACACTGTCCTGGGATATCTTGGCACGTTGATTAAGTGCTTCCCCAAGGAAGCTCTGCCCTTTCAAATGAACCATACAAAATCTGAACATGAAGGATAATGATTTTCAAGAGTTAGTGTTAGGGGAAATATGCTGTGTTTTCCTGCAAGTCTGAGGGCCTGGGATCTTGGCATCACTGGGTGTTTGTGTTCAAGAGTAATACAATCCAATGTGACTGTTAGAGGTTTGGAGCCATATCTTTCTGTGTACTAGATTTTTGTTTAGAAATCTAA
>NW_026747655.1:0-539 GCF_022355385.1 Mustela nigripes
GCTGAAAATATCATGCCAGCTCTTTCTGGCCTGCCAGGTCTCTGTGGATAAGTCAGCTGCCAATCTAATATTTTTACCATTGTATGTTACAGACCTCTTTTCCCTAACTGCTTTCAGGATTTTCTCTTTGTCACTGAGACTTGTAAATTTTACTATTAGGTTACGGGGTGTGGGCCTATTCTTATTGATTTTGAGGGGCATTCTCTGAACCTCCTGAATTTTGATGCTCATTCCGTTTGCCATATTGGGGAAATTCTCCCCAATAATTCTCTCCAGTATACCTTCTGCTCCCCTCTTTCTTCTTCTTCTGGAATCCCAATTATTTTAATGTTGTTTTGCCTTATGGGGTCACTTATCTCTTGAATTCTCCCCTCGTGGTCCAGTAGCTGTTTGTCCCTCTTTTGCTCAGCTTCTTTATTCTCTGTCATTTGGTCTTCTATATCACTAATTCTTTCGTCTGCCTCATTTATCCTAGCAGTGAGAGCCTCCATTTTTGATTGCACCTCATTAATAGCTTTTTTGATTTCAACTTGGTTAGT
>NW_026747655.1:639-2067 GCF_022355385.1 Mustela nigripes
ATTTTTGATTGCACCTCATTAATAGCTTTTTTGATTTCAACTTGGTTAGATTTTAGTTCTTTTATTTCTCCAGAACGGGCTTTTATATCTCCTGAGAGGGTTTGTCATTTTATCCAGGTAAGAGTATATGAAGGATCAAGTAAAATACTAAAAGGGTGGCAACAACCCCAGAAAAATATGCTTTAACCAAATCAGAAGAGATCACAAATCGTGAGGGGGGAGAAAGGGAATAAAAAGAGGTTCAAAAAGGGAGAAAGAATAAAAAAAGAAAAAAAAAGAATTAAAAATAAAAGAAAACAAATAAAGAAAAATATAAAAAAGAAAAAAATTTTAACAGAAGGTGAGAAAAAAAACAAAAAATGAAAAAGAAAAAAATTAAATTATCTCTAAGACTAAAACAAAAATCACAGGGAGAAAGCCATGTGTTCCATGCTTTGCTTTCTCCTCCTCTGGAATTCTTCTCTCCTTGGTATTGAAACCGCACTCCTTGGTAGTTGAACTTGGTCTCAGCTGGATTTCTTGTTGATCTTCTGGGGGAGGAGCCTGGTGTAGTGATTCTCAAGTGTCTTTGCCCCCTTCAGAATTGCACTGCCCTTACCAGGGGCCGGGGTGAGTAATCCACTTAAGTTTGCTTTCAGGAGCTTTTGTTCCCTGAGCGCTTTCCGTAGAGTTCCAGAGGACGGGAATACAAATGGCGGCCCCCTGGTCTCTGGCCTGGAAGAGCTGAGAGCCCGGGGCCCCACTCCTCAGTGTGCCCTCAGAGAACAGCACCCAGTAACTCCCATCTGCCTGACCTCCGGCCGCGCCCTGAGCTCACCGAGCCTGCGACCGGTTCAAGGTAACACCGAGCTGTGAGCTCACTGTCGGCTCTGTCTCTGTAGCTGGCTTTCCTGTTCCAATACCCACAAGCTCTGCGACACTCAGACACCCCCTATTCTTCTGTGACCCTGCGGGACCTGAGGCCACGCTGACCCCGCGTGGGCTTCGCCCCGGTTTAGCCTCTGGAGTGAGGTCCCTCAGTGGAACAGACTTTTAAAAGTCCTGATTTTGTGCTCCCTTGGTCCGCTGCTTGCCGGGAGCCAGCCCCTCCCCCCGGGGTCTATCTTCCCGTCGCTTTGGATTCATGTCTCCACCAGTGCTACCTTTCAGAAAGTGGTTGTTTTTCTGTTTCCAGAATTGCTGTTCTTCTTCTCTTTGATCTGCCGGTGGATTTGCAGGTGTTTGCAATTTTTAGATAAGCTATCTAGCTGATCTCCTGGTAGCTGAAGTAGTCTCAGCCTGCTACTTCTCCGCCATCTTGACTCCTCCCCCATTGTTTCTATTAAGTTGCAATACTGTTTACATTTTTAAAAGGCCAACATGTTTCGAGGGTATAGTACTACACTGCTGAAAAGTGAAATACTCCCTTTTCCATCAGAATTTAAATGT
>NW_026747656.1:0-2067 GCF_022355385.1 Mustela nigripes
ACATTGATTTACTTCACTGCTTCTGTTTGCTTAGTTAAGCTCCATTGACATAGGAAAAGGCACACATAATTTAATCAAATTGCTTTTTTTTATTTGATTTTTTTATTAGTGTGCAAAGCAGGCTCTAAGCATTCAGAATTTATTTTTACCACTAAGATATCTTTCTTCTCTCTTGGAAGAAAAGTTTGAGATTATAGTTAATTTCATCCCTCACTTTCAATATGTACAAAAACAAAACAAAGACAAAATACAACCAATGATTTTATTTTTGGGTATTAAATTTAATGTCTTTCTTGACGTCAGTGTTTATTTGAAGTATCAGTGTAACATCTAATCAGTATTGAGCTTTGAGATTTCCAGATTTCAGATGCCAATAAACAAGTCAGTACCTTCAACATTTTAAGTTAGTCAATGTTTTTCTTTTGTTACAAATAAATTTTTCCTGATCATCTAGGTTAGCCAATTAATAAATGACAAAAACAGACTTGGAAAGGTGACTGATTGGTCAAAGGTCAGGAGGCTGATTGACAGTTTGGGGATAAGCCCTAGGATGCCGAGATTTCAACTGTAGATTATCAATGCCACTAGAAAACTACTCTTATGTCTCCTCTTGAGTTTATTGCATATTAGAGTTAGAACTCCTTTTCATAAATATAAAGGTTGATCATATTTTTCATATCTAACTTGTTTTTTAGATGTTTGGGGTATTTAGAGTTTCCAAAGGAAGGTCCTAGTTATTTCTATGGGAAGGAAGTCAATGAATTATTTTGGAGTATGAGCGGGATTCATGAAATAGCTTGTGATATTGCACTTGTAGAGGACTAGGAGCTCACAGTGTTATTGGAGAATGACAAGGTTGAAAAGCTGTGAACTTTGTTTTTCTGCACCATACACTTATTTCTTCTGACTCCCTAGTGCAAGGTTTAAAAATAGAGGAGTATTACTATTTTTTCATTTTGTTTTATTATATTTCTTTTTTTTTTAAGATTTTATTTATTTGTCAGAGAAACAGAGAGAGTACAGGCAGACAGAGAGGCAGGCAGAGGCAGAGGGAGATGCAGGCTCCCTCTGCAAAGAGCCCAATGTGGGACTCGATCCCACGATTCTGGGATCATGACCTGAGCCGAAGGCAGCCGCTTAACCGACTGAGCCACCCAGGCGTCCCTATTTTATTATATTTCTTTTCGTGTTCCAGAATTCATTGTTTATGCACCACACCCAGTGCTCCACGCAATATTTGCCCTCCATAATATGCCATAATGTGGCACATATGTGCCAATATGTGCCCACCACCAGGCTCACCCAATGCCCCCCCCCTTCCCTCCAAAACCCTGTTTGTTTCTCAGAATCCACAGTCTCTCATGGTTTGTCTCCCCCTCCAATGAAATCAGTCTAAGTATTATTACAAATTTTTATGTATATAATTTTTGTACCATACTGAACTAGAAATACTTCTCTATTACTAGAAAGTATTGTTTTCTTATCTCCCAAAGTTTAAAGAGTGGGGAAGAATTTTTCTGTCTTCTGTTTCACGCACATAAAGAAGCATTTTTTTCTCTAGGCAGATGGTAGCCATCTCCTTACTATGAGGAGAACCAAGCTTGAGTGGAGGAAAGGAAGCCTATGTGGAAGAATGGAGAGAGAGAATCTGTCTGGGACCCTGAAGAATATTTTGAAGTGCTAAGTTGAATAGTCCTAGTACCTGATCTACTTTGGGAAATCTTTTATATAGGGTAGTAAAAGTTCTCAATACTGTACTGGACCAATTTCTGTACCTCCCAGATCTGTTCAGCCTTGTCTGCCTGTGTCAACTATTGCCCTGATTCTTGGCCAGAGTAAGGGCCAAACTGTGGCAAAGATTCTGTTGTTTTCCATGTCTGGAACTCCAGTATGCAGGTTCAGCCCCACTGGACCCACTAAACTGCTCTGACTTTCCTCCCCTGTAGCTGCCTAGAGGGGCTACTAACACAACCCACATATAGGAGGTGCTAGACAAAAGATGAAAAGGAGCTAAAGATCACTGTGGACTACATAGAGATGTAGTCCCCAATCTGAGGACTATTTGGA
>NW_026747657.1:0-2067 GCF_022355385.1 Mustela nigripes
GCTGTTATTGAAATCCAGGCCTCTGAGGAGAGATGCCTGGAAGCCAAACCTATGGATCCGATAGGTGCCTAGGGGCCTGTTCGTTCCTTTTTACATCTGGGGACATCAGGCTACGGGTCTGAGTGGCTGTAGGTGCTCAGATGTGCCCAGATTGCCCCTGTTTGTCCTGGGAAGCCACAAATATTGGGATGGCCTCAGGGATTTGGAGGTTTATCCTCTTAGTAGGGTTGTGGCCATTGGAATGGTCACATAGAATTCCCTTGGTGAGGGCAAGCACAGTCGTCAGGTTTGGCTCCAGGGGCCTGAGACTGTAGTATGTGTAGGCCACGGTTGTTTGGACAGTTGTCTGAAAACACAAACTCGGCTTATGTTTCGGGTCATAGGTATGGCAGGACTGATCATCAGACCATGAGGAGAACCCTTCGGGATATGAAAAAAGGGCGAGTGTGAGGCTCTTGCTCATGTATTTGTCTCTGGATATCGTGTCACACATTGTGGTGAAATTTCCGGGTGACTTCATGGGAAATGGACGAGTCTTACTCCTGGGGGTTTGGCCCCGTCCAAAGAGTTTGGGATCATTCTGTGGGACGGAAGAAGTCCGTTGTTCTGTTGTTGTTGATTTGTTTTGTTTTGTTTTTCAACCTCAGGTGTCCACCGAATGAGGGATTCCAGAGTAGAGCCCTGGGGACGGGCGACTGGACAACCAGAAATGTGGTTAAAAATTGGGGCCTAGGGACATGTCAAGCCCATTATGACATCTAATGGTCCAGCCACTGAGAGGACGTACTAGAGGACAGGACTCACGCTGAGGGTCACAATGCGTGTTTATGCCCTCGTTGCACTCAAGAATGGGCGGGGCCTCAGGGTGAATGCTGGTTTCTCCTACACTGAACGTTGGACAACATGCCAACCACAAGGTTTCTTGCCATGGGTAAGGAAGAGTTCTGATTACTGCATCACAGTGACCCGTGGGCAGTGAATGGAGATAAGGTCCAGATTCTGAAGCCTCAAAACTGAGGTAGGGAAGAGAAGATGACCTAAGGCCATGGCGGGTCTGATGTGCTCAGTGTGCGGTCAGCTGTCTGGGTGTTGGGCACGAGTTCAGGGCTCAGGTTGTCAGACAGTACATTAGTGCCCAGGATAGACTATATATTATGGGTGCATTCGAGTGCCATGTATGTTCTTATCTGAAGAACTCTTCAGTATATGAAGAAGGAGCGAGTCTGCGGCGCGAGCTCAGGCTTTTGTCTCTGGATTTTGTATCAGCGATGGCCATGGAATGTTGGGGAGGCCTCATGGGCCATGGACGATTCTTGCTCTCTGTGGATTTGGCCCTATCCCAATTGTTTTTCGTCAATCTGTGAGATGGGAGGACTCCTTTCCGGTTTGTTACCTCTGGTGTCCTACCAAAAGAGGAATTCCAAAGCAGAGCCCTGGGGAAGAGTGAAGGGACAACCCAAAATCTGGATAGAAATTGGGGCCTAGGGGCATGGCAAGCCCAGTATGTTATCTCTCTATCCAGCCACTGAGAGGCCTTACCTGAGGACTGGGCTCAGGCTGAGGGTCACAATGTGTGTTTGTGACCAATGTGGCCTGCAAGCATGGGCGGGGGCTCATGGGCCACACTGGTTTCAACTACACTGAAACTTGGACAACTTGCCAACCACAAGGTTTCTTGCCATGGGGATAGAGTTCTGATTTCTGAATCATTTTCAAACCCAGGCCGTGAATGGAGATAAGGTCTAGGTTCTGAAGCCTGAAAACCGAGATTGAGAATAGATGACAACCTAAGGCCATGACAGGTCCGATGTGCTCAGTGTGCGGCCATCTGTCTCGGTGGGGCCAGGAGGTCCCGTCTCAGGATGTGTCAGAAAGGTCATTAGTTCCCAGATCAGCCTACATTTTTCGGGTACAGCCAAATGCTGTGTAGGTTGATCCTCATTGGGGGTTTCAGGGTAGCTCCAGAGGGCAATGTTTTTCTTCTGGAGGGCAGGCAGCGTGCTGCATTATAATTCTGGATTGTCAAACTGGAGGGCTTGTGGGCCAGTAGTCTGAGGACGGAAGTCT
>NW_026747658.1:0-2066 GCF_022355385.1 Mustela nigripes
TTTGTATTTCCCTGATGACAAGTGATGTAGAGCATTTTTTCCATGTGCCTGTTAGCCATTTGGATGTCTTCTTTGGAGAAGTGTCTTTTCATGTCTTCTACCCACTTCTTGACTGGATTATTTGTGTTTTGGGTGCTGAGTTTGAGAAGTTCTTTATAGATCTTGGATACCAGCCCTTTGTCTGTTATGTCACTTGCAAATATCTTCTCCATTTCCATACATTGCCTTTTAGTTTCATTGAATGTCTTAACTATTAATATAAGTTATTATTTTGATAAAGCTTTAATTATTTTTTTAAAAATTGTTAACATTATTCTAAGATACTAAGTTATTATATTAGTGTCTTGTTCTATAGCCTTACCTTATTATCTGATTTAATTAACTTTGAAACACTTTATTTTTATTCCTTCACAAATTATTCTTTCACACTACAGTCAACCCTTGAACAACATAGGTTTGGACTATGTGGGTCCACTTATGTTTGGATTTCTTTAGATAAATACAGAGATTTCCCAAATACCCCTTATCCCCATGCAGGGATGCATGGACACATCATAACTACCTGTAGTCTGCCATTCACCTTAAGGTTCAATCCTGATGTTGTATATTCTATGAATTTCAAAACAATGTATAATAACATGAATCCATCATTAGAGTCTCACACAGTGTGTTTTAAGTACTCCAAAATTCCTCTGTGACCTGCCTCTTCACCTTCCCTTTCCAAACCACTGGCAATCACTGATCATTTTAATGTCACAGAGTTTTGCCTTTTCCACAATATCATATTTTCAGAATCATATTGCATTTAGCATTTCAGATTGGCTTCTTTCACTTAGTAAAACACATTTGTTCCCTTCTCATCTTTTCCTGGCGTGATAGTCTTTGTCTTTCTTTTCTCTCTTTTTTTTTCTTTCTTTTAGCACTGTGCAATCATTCATTTTCTGCAGTACCACAGTTTATTTATCCATTCACCTACTACAAGACATCTGGATGCTTCTAGATATAATTCTGACAATTACAAATAAAGCTGCTATGAGCATCTTTGTGCAAGTTTCTGTGTGAACCTACGTTTTTGGCTCTTTGGGATAAATACCAAAGAATGTGATTGCTGAATCACATGGTAAGAACATGTTTTGCTTTTTAATTCCTTTCTCCTTTCTCTGTTACTGCTGGTCATACATTTCCCTTAAATGTAATCATACATAAGCATGTATACATATAAGTTATATGCACAAGCATATACAATCGAGTACATTGTTCCTACTATCATTTCATTACTTTCTCTTCTTGTTTGGATGTTTCCTGAGAAGTTGGATAGGATTCCTACCTGTATTCCTCCATAGGGGAGTTGTGTTTTTCTCTAGCTTCTTTCAGAAATTTTTCGTTTTTATGTTTTATTTGTATCCTTGGATCCTTTGTATCCTTGATTTGTATCCTTGATTTTATTTGTATCCTTGATTTTTATGTTTTATTTGTATCCTTGATAGTTTGAAAATGATATATCACTGTATAATTTTTATGGCATTTATCTCACTTGGTGTCCTCTGAACCTCTGGACCTGAATCTGTGGTTTGGTGTCTGAAATTAATTTGAGTAAATTTTTTATTATTATGGTTTCAAATTTTCTTCTTTCCTTTTCTACAACCTTTGGATATTCTGTTTTTTTTTTTTTTTTCAGTCTCTGTTTTTTTTTGTTTTTCAATTTTTGAAGTTTCTATTAAGATATCCTGAAGTTCAGAGATTCTCTCTTCTGCTATAACTAGTCCTCTAGGAAGCCCATTAAAGGAATTCTTCATTTCACTTATAGAGTTTTGCCCTTCTAGTATTTCTTTTTGGTTCTTTCTTACGATTGCCATTTCTCTACTTAGGTTGCTCATCTGTGCTTTGGTGAATTCTACATGATCCATTAGAATACTTAGCATGTTAATCATAGCTGTTTTAAATTCCCAATCTGATATTTAATTCCAATGCCCCTGCCAAACTTGGTTTTGCTTGTGCTTCAAAGTGCTTTATTTTGCCTTTTAGTATGAAACATACTATTTTTTTGGATAGTCAGGCATAAGGTA
>NW_026747659.1:0-2066 GCF_022355385.1 Mustela nigripes
CTATTCCCAAATATACTCATCTTTAAACCACTCTAAAATCTTAAGCTAGTAAGGACATTAAGAACTCCAGAAAGAAACAGATAGACATGCTCCTTAAACAACACGCTTTCAGATAAGACACAAACTGAGCAGTGAGCCTTGGCTAGACCTCTGTCCGAGGAAGGAACACCCAGGAGGTAAGTTACAATTTCCTTTGTTCCTTCCTCAGAGGCCTGTTTTCCTCTTTCCAAAGTCACTATGTTGTTCCAAAGAACTAATATTGCCACAAGCCTGACATGTGGATAATCTTGTGATTACCTATTATTAGAAAAGCAATAATTAGAAACCAATAATTAGAAAATTAAGAAAGTTATTTATACATCTGTCTAGACACTGCTGCTCTCCACCTAACAGTTTATTTAACAAATAGTTGTTTTCCCAGGAACTGCTGTCACCACATTGAAGATGTATTTGTTAAGCATGTTAGGATGGTAAGATATGCTTACTCAGCTATTTCAAGGCTATTAAAAAATCTTATGTAGGAGACTCTGTTGAACATATACAGTTATACCTATTAATTTTATTACAACAGCTGACCATTCAAAGACTAATATGTAGGTAGAAGTGACCTGAAAGCAACAAGATGCACTAGAATAAGGTCTTCTACTTAAGTTTTTTAAATCTGCTATTCAAGTTGACCATATGTACATGCATCTACTTTGACAGAGGTTCATGTTAAAAAGATCTGGTAGTTTTTAGGTGATCACAAGCAAAGTGTGAATTAACAATGGAAATGAGATTACTTAGATGAAATAACAATGTGTTTAGGAATATTACTAGAAGGATGACATTTAGGGCCTCCCCCTGCCCCGCCTCAAAAAAAAAAAAAAAAAAAACCAAACTGATAAAATCCAGAAAGATCAGTATCTGGGTTATATTTTGTGTGGAACATTATCTGTTCAGCTTCTTGAGGACGAGACAGTATCCACAAGAGGAAACAGCTAACTGAGCTGGAGGCAGCACTCTTTATTTACTGGGTCCTGTCTATAGGATTTGAATCTGTTACCTGTTCTCTTCTTAACCACTAGGATTTCATGACACTATATACTCCAGGCTTTTCTCTTTCCTCTCTGGCTGCTATTTCTCTTCTCCCAGGGCTCTCCTTTTCTTCTACCTTTAAATTTTCTTCTACCTTTAAATTTTAAATTTTAATGATCCTTAGGAATCTATCCTCAGCCCACTAGACCTTCTCTGTTCATTCTTCATAGGTCATTTCATTTACTCACAGTGCTTCTAGTATATCTGTTATCTCAGGGCCTTTCACCTCCTGGACTTCAATGTTCCATGAGCAGATCCAACTACCCACTCCCAAATGTGAAATCACTTTCTTACCACTTCTTCCTACCCTGTATAATTGCCCCAAGTCCCACATACCATGTCAGTGAATGGTACTACCATGCACCCAGGGACTCAAGCCAAAAAGTGAGTTGTCCCTGACTTAGCTCAGCCCATCATTTTTTCCCACTCAGACTGTTGTCTCTAACTTTTCTCTCTTCAGACCACATCATTCTTTATAGCAAAACTACTCACCTTACAATATAAATTTTACATTACATCTCTTGCTAAAAAACTCTTCAGATACTGGCCTGTGACACTATGACAGAGTCCAATGACTAACACTGCATATGTAGTGTTCTTCTGATCTGGTCTTCAGTATTCTATCCCCATTACCCCTCTCAAAAATCCATGTTTCAAAAAAAAGAAGTCAATGCTCCAGTTTTAGTAAAACAGAACTCCTGTAAATTCTCTAAAAGGGCCATGTTCTTTCCTCAGTTGGGCCTTTCCACATGTTCTTCTCTCTCTCTGGAATGCTTTTCCAGCTCCCCACTTGGTGTGACCGTCACTTACTTGTCCTTCAGGTCCCACCTAAGTTATTGTCTTCTCTTGAATGCTACCCAACTCCCCCAGTGGGGCCACATCCTCCCTGTTTATACCCCAATAATATGTACCTCATGTACCTTTGAATAAATTGCCAAAGATTTCCTAAAGGTTTTCAGTAAATCTATTTAGAAACATTTGAATTTTGA
>NW_026747660.1:0-656 GCF_022355385.1 Mustela nigripes
TATCTGTTCAAGAATTTTTTATTTGGATATAGAGGATTCTAGGGTGACGTACTGTTTTAAAAGCTGGCTATCCTAAAATCCTTTTAAACTTAGAAAATTTAGGATAACTTTGAATGAAAATCGATTTTTATTTTATTTTACTTTTTTTAAAATTTTATTTGATAGAGAAGAAGAAACAGCTAGAGATGGAATACAAGTGGGGAGTGGGAGAGGGAGAAGCAGGCTTCCTGCTGAGCCAGGAGCCTGATGCAGGGCTTGATCCCAGGATCCTGGATCATGACCTGAGCTGAAGGCTGATGCTTAACAACTGAGCTACTCAGGCGCCCCGAAAATTGATTTTTAAACATAGGGGTTTGTCTCTTGTTTTTACTTAGTTTTCTTTGTAGCCGCATCAAAATTAGAAGAAATTATCTTAGATGTTTTAGCAGCTTTTTTTATTTATCAGCTGAAGCAGTCTGGTACCCTTGAACTACTTTGATTTTAATTAGGAAACTGGTTCTCTATTTATTGCAATTGCTTTTAGGCTCCACATGAAAGATTTGGTGGAGGCAAAGGAGTAAGAGAAATATAAGGAATTAATCTCCCTTCGCGCCCTCCCCCCCCATCCCTGCGCCACTCCACCTTCCCCCATTGTCTTCTTCTTGTGTTGTGCCTCA
>NW_026747660.1:756-2066 GCF_022355385.1 Mustela nigripes
AAACATAGGGGTTTGTCTCTTGGTTTTACTTAGTTTTCTTTGTAGCCGCATCAAAATTAGAAGAAATTATCTTAGATGTTTTAGCAGCTTTTTTTATTAATCAGCTGAAGCAGTCTGGTACCCTTGAACTACTTTGATTTTAATTATGAAACTGGTTCTCTATTTATTGCAATTGCTTTTAGGCTCCACATGAAAGACTTGATAGAGGCAAAGGAGTAAGAGAAATATAAGGAGTTAATCTCCCTTCGCCCCCCCCCACCCCCGCGCCACTCCACCTTCTCCCATTGTCTTCTTCTTGTGTTGTGCCTCAGAGTTGAACCAAAGGGGTATATAGAATAAGTGCACATGACCTGATATAGCACATCCAGTTCCTTTAACCTGCTATACGTGTCCAGGGGTTCTTTATTAATCTAAAGGATTTCTCTGTTTCCCTAGCAGCTTCATCAGTTAGCCTGGACCTGCTGTATTGGGTTTGATAGATGAAGAGGGGTTGGAAGCAGTCGTCTATAAGTGGGGGCAGCATGGAGTAAGATCTAGAGACAAGGATGATCTTTACTCTTTTGAAGAACTGCTGGAAAACCAGCGAGCCGCAGCATGGCAAGATCAGATTCCAGATGTCATAAAGGGAAGGGCCGTGTATGTCATCTTAAACAGTTTTGTAATTACACGGAGGACAGTTGAGACCCACTAGGGGTTTGATGTGAATAATAGGACATGAGATACGTGTTTGAAGAAGAGCATTCTGGCAGCCATGTGGAAGATAATGTGCAGGAGGGCAGGAACAGAGGTGGAGTGCTGACAGTGAGCTTTGACAGCAGTCCACAGGTATTACAGATGCCAAGCTAGATGGACTAGTCAGGGACCACGGTAGGCCAAAAACAGGCCTAAGTTTTCTATACGCAGGTTTGTGTGTATACAGACTTCTGTAAATATAATAAAAATGGAATATCAAAGAGAGAGCAAAATAGGATGCTAATGAATAAAAAAGTTGAAGTCTGGGAAAAAAATTAAATCCCTCCTTTATCTTACTGTGTCTCATCCAGTCAAAGGCTTGCATCTGTAGAACATGGATATCAATTTCAGAAATGTTAAACTATGAAAGAGAAATATCAACATACAAAGTAAGGAAAAATAAATTGTAGTTAGATTAAAAAGGTAAACAAAAGAAACCCTATGGACAAAGGCAAAAGGTAAAGGACAGGTTGGAACTAAAATACTAGCTGTTTAGATGCTTTTTTTCTTCACATTTTAACATCTGAAATTGAGATGTATCTTGAAATTAAGGTCTCATTTTAGAAATAGACACATAA
>NW_026747661.1:0-2066 GCF_022355385.1 Mustela nigripes
TATGGGTGCATTTAGGCCATTCACATTGAGAGTGATTATTGATAGATATGTTTTTATTGACATCATGTTACCTTTGAAGTCTTGCTTTCTGTAGATGGTCTCTATATTTCTGTTCAATGATATTTTTAGGATTTTTTCTCTTTTATAGAACCCCCCTTAATATTTCCTGCAATGTCAGCTTGGTGGTTTCATAGTCTTTTAAGCCTTGCCAGTCGTGGAAACTCTTTATTTCTCTATCCATTTTGAATGTCAGTCTTACTGAATAAAGTGTTCTTGACTGCATATTCTTCTAATTTAGTGCCCTGAATATATCTTTCTGGCTTGGTAGGTCTCTGTGGATTGGTCTGATGTTATTCTGATGGGCTTTCCTCTGTATGTAAGGAGCTTCTTTGTCCTGGCTGCTTTCAAGAGGGTCTGCCTACAATTATAATTCTTCATTCTTCCTATTAGGTGTCTTGAGGACTTTTGAGAATCTATTATCTTGCGGGGAAACTGTTCTTCCTCTAGTACATGAACGCTGGTTCCATTCACGAGATTGGGAAAATTTTCATGGACAACTTGTTCCAGTATATCTTCTAGCCATCTTTCTTTCTCTTCCCCTTCATGGATTCCAATAATTCTGACATTGGAACGTTTCATGGCATCATTTATTTCCCTGTTTCTGTTTTCGTGGCTTCTAAGCTGTTTGTTCCAGGTTTTCTCCTGATCCTTTATCTGTTTGTCTTCCAGATCCCTAATTCTATCTTCCGTCTCAGTTACCCTAGCTTTGAGAGAATTTAGATTAGATTGGAACTCATTGAGGGTATTGTGAACATCATCCTTGGTAGCTTTCAGTTCTGCCCTAATCAATTCCGTTTGGTCATCCATGGCTTTCTCCAACCTAGCTATTGCCTGGATAATTGTTAGTTTGAGTTCCCTTTCCGACATAGAGTTTATGTCAATAGCTATTAGCTCTGTTGCAGAAGGCCCATATTCTGTATTTTTCTCCTCCTAGTCATTTTGCTGAGAGATGACTGAACGGATGTAGCTGGATGTAACGACTGTGGTGCAGTCAAGGTGCACTGTGAAATGCTTATGAGCAATCAGGATTCTCCACACAAATGAGAGAAAAAAGAAAAGAAAAAGAAAAAAAAGAGAGAGAGAGAGAGACAGGAAAAAAAGAAAAGATAAAAGATTAGGCTCAGCTCAAATGGGCCCCAAGGTAAGATTTATGAAGTATACAAACAAAAACAGACAAACAAAAAGACTGATAAAAGTATATGACAAGAGGGATGCCTGGGTGGCTCAGTGGGTTAAAGCCTCTGCCTTCAGCTCAGGTCATGATCCTGAGGTCCTGGGATTGGGCCCTCATCAGGGTCTCTGCTCAGCAGGGAGCCTGCTTTCCTTCCTTTCTCTCTGCCTGCCTCTCTGCCTGCTGTGACCTCTGTCTGTCAAATAAATAAATAAAATCTTTAAAAAAAAGTATATGACAAGAGATAAAAATATTTATATAAAAGCAAAAAAAGGAAGAACCTCATCAAAAAGAACTCCAAGTATAAAATTTATATAATATCAGGACAAACACAAATACACAGAAACACTGGCAGAAGAAAAAGATGGGAGAATGGTTATAAATTCTCAATATGGGTGAGGAAGGTTATTTTGATTCTTCCTGGATTTATCTTGATATCTTTGTTGAAGGACCCAACTTTCCTGAGATAAAGAGGATTAAAAATTGGTTTACCTATAGGGGTAGCATTGATTGGGGAGAGGAGGTTACCTTGAAGTTTAAGTCTATATGAATATTAGAAAATAAAAATAAAAAGAGAATAAATTAGAGTAAACTAAACTAAAACTAAAAAAAAAAAATAGAAAAGCAAAAGAAAAACACAGGTGTATGTATCAAAAAGTTCAGGTTAGAAGGTTATTATGGAATTTGATGTACCGGACATCTCAGTGTGATGGTAAATAGGTTAAAAAATTATCTATATAGGGGAGGAGTCAAGATGGCGGAGAAGTAGCAGGCTGAGACTACTTCAGCTAGCAGGAGATCAGCTAGATAGCTTATCTAAAGATTGCAAACACCT
>NW_026747662.1:0-2065 GCF_022355385.1 Mustela nigripes
GGACCCAAGTGTGGAGCGTGTGTGGTCCAGGGCTATTTGGACAAAATCTGAAAACACAAACTCCACTTAGGTTTGGGTCTGTAGGTATGGCCGGCCCGATATATAGATCACGAGGCCATGGGGGTTTACCCACGATGGGAGTTGTTAGAAGCTCCCAACTGCAAAGATTCTTCTGCAGGACAATTGAGACCTGTTGGTTGGCTCCAGGACAACGATTCCGAGCAGGGTTCTAAGGATGGAAGGCTGGGTAGCCCAACTCGCATTCCAATTGTCTCCAAGCAACAAGACAGGTTAGATCTGCTGGATCTGGGGGAGCAACCGAAGAGGCTGTGTTGAAATGGACTCTCCCGTGGATGTGTCCTAATATGATGTTGTGTCTATGGAGACCTTGGAATGAAGCGGTGGCACTGGGGCCCTGAAGGGTTCTCCTAAAGAGAGGTTTCACACAGCTCCATCGTGCAAGTTTCCCATGAGTAGATGAGTTTTGTTCTCATGGGTGAGTCAAGAAACAGCCATATGCTGTTATTGAAATCCAGGCCTCTGAGGAGAGATGCCTGGAAACCAAAGCAATGGATCCGATAGGTGCCTAGGGGCCTGTTCGTTCCTTTTTACCTCTGGATACATCAGTCTCCGGATCTGAGTGCCGGTAGGTGCTGAGAAGTGCCCAGATTGCCCATGTTTGTCCTGGGAAGACAAAATTATTGGGATGGCCTCAGGGACTTTGGAGGTTTATCCTATTAGTACGGTTGTGGACATGGGAGTGGGCACATACAATTCCCCTGGAGAGGGCAAGCACTGTCGTGAGGTTTGGCTCCAGGGGCCTGTGCCTGTAGGGTGTGTAGGCAAGGGCTGTTTGGACAGTTGTCTGAAAACACAAACTCGGCTTATGTTTTGGGTCATTGGTATGGCAGGACTGATCTACAGACCATGAGGAGAACTCTTCGGGATATGAAAAAAGGGCGAGTGTGAGGCTCTTGCTCAAGTTTTTGTCTCTGGATATCCTGTCACTCATGGTCGTGAAATTTTCGGGTGACTTCATGGGAAATGGACGAGTCTTACACTCTGGGGGTTTGACCCCGTCCAAAGAGTTTGGGGTCATCTGTGGGATGGAAGAAGTCCGTGTTTTTTTTGTTGTTTTTGTTGTTGTTGTTGTTTTGTTCTGTTTTTTAACCTCAGGTGTCCCACCAAATGAGGGATTCCAGAGTAAAGCCCTGGGGAGGGGCGACTGGACAACCAGAAATCTGGTTAAAAATTGGGGCCTAGGGACAAGTCAAGCCCATTAAGACATCTAATGGTCCAGCCACTAAGAGGACTTACTAGAGGACAGGACTCACGCTGAGTGTCACAATTCGTGTTTATGTCCTTTTCGCACTCAAGAATGGGCGGGGCCTCATGGTGAATGCTGGTTTCTCCTACACTGATCGTTGGGCAACTTTCCAACCACAAGGCTTCTTGCCTTGGGTAAGGAGGAGTTCTGATTTCTGCATCACATTCAACCCTTGTCAGGGCTTGGAGTTAAGGTCTAAGTTCTGAAGCCTGAAAAGTTAGGTTGGGAAGAGATAACGAGCTAAGACCATGGCGGGTGTGATGTTCTCTGTGTGCGGTCAGCTGTCTCGGTTTTGGTCAGGAGGTCAGGGCTCCCTCTGTATCAGACAGTGTATTAGTGGCCAGGTTAGACTATCTAATTTGGGTACATTCGAGTGCTGTGTATGTCTATCCTCATTTGGGTTATGTGAGAAACTCCATAGGTCAAAATTTTTCTTCTGGAAGGCAGGCAGAATGCATCATTTTGTGTCCCGAATTTCCCAATGTGAGGGCTTGGGGGCCAGGAGTGTGAGGACGGAAGTCTGAGAACACAAGCTATTCATAGGTTTCAGGGCGAGGGCAAAGAAAGCACACTCTGCAGAGCTGCATCGAGATCTCGTGCATCTGAATTCAGGGTGAAGATCAAACGTTGGCTTAGGTTGGAGTTCCTGTCTATGATTTCCCCTTCATAAATGGAGGGGGAATCACAAAGCCATCTAGATTTTCCCAGGTTGGGAGTTGTGAGATGCTCCAAAACTCA
>NW_026747663.1:0-2065 GCF_022355385.1 Mustela nigripes
CACTTTTTGAAGCTTTGTCCCCTGTATCAATTCAGAAGATTTCACACATCTCAGCTGTGGCCCAGGTTTGACATTCACAGATTCTACATATTGAAACTTTGTTTCTGAGATTAATTTAGAACATTTCTCTCCTTGAAACTGTGGGTCAGTGTTGAACACCAACTGCACATTTTGAAGCTTTGATCCAAGGGTCAGGTCAGAAGATTTCACAACTTGTAACTGGGGACTGGGACAGCTTTCTTTATGTTTTACATTTTGAAGCTTTGTCTTTGAGGTCCTTTCAGAAGAATTCACATGTTGTAACAATGGCCCAAGGTTGAAATCTGTACATTTGGTACCTTGAATCTTTGTTCCTGTGTTCAGTGTAGAAAATGTTGTATCTTTCAACTGTGAACTTGGATTTAAATCAGTAAATGTCTTATCTTGGGACTTTATCTCAGGTGACAACTTAGAAGGTTTTAGATCATGCCACTGTGACCTAGAGTTGAAATTCTCAGATTTCACACCTTGAAGTGTTGTCTGAAGAGTCAATTCAGATGACTTCATGCTTGTCAAGTATAGTGGGGAGTTCAATTCTCTAGTTGTATTATTTTGTAATTGTGATCCTTGGCTTAATACCCCAGATTTCATACCAGGAAGCTGTGGATCTTCTATAAGCACCAGAGACTTCAAACCTTGAAGCTGTGCTCCTGGGGATGACTGTAAGGGTTTCACTTCTTGAAGCTTTGTTTTTGCAGTCAATTTAGTAGATTTCCTATCATGCATGCAAAGCCTAGATTTCAATGGCATAAATTTTATATCACAGAGCTTTGACCTTGAAGTCAGCTCACATGATTTCACACTTCTAACCTGTCGGCAAGGTTTCAAATCACAGTCTTGAAGTTCATGTTCCTGGAATGATGCCAAAGATCGTGTATCTAGGAGCTTTGGCCTTGGAGTTAATGCAGATGACTTTCTATCTCTGAACTGTATCAAAGGTTTCAACCCTAGAGACTTGACACCTTGAGACTGTAACCCTATTGACTTCACACCTTCGAAATCAGGTCCTGGTATCCACTGGATACACCTCATTCTTTCCAGCTGTGGTTCTTTTTTGAAATCAGTAGTTTTGACATCTTGAAGCTGTGGCTCTGAGGTTGATGCCAAAACCTTCCCTTTTTGCAGCTGTGTTTCTGGGAGCACCCCAGGGGTTTTCATGTTCTGCAACCGTGGCCCAAGGTTGAACTCTGTATATATACCTTGAGTTTTGGACCCGAGAGTCAATTCAGATGACTTCACATCTCTTGTGTCGAAGATTTCAACCCTACAAATTTAACACCTTGAGACTGTGACCCGAGGATGAACTCTACAGATTTCACAGCTTGGAACTTAGGTCCTGGTATCCACTGAATGCATCTTGTACTTTCAAGCAGTGGCTCTTGTTTCAACTCAACTGTTTTTACACAAAGCGGTGGCGCTGAAGCTAACTCTGAGCCTTTAATCTGGTGCAGTGGTGCCCCTGGGGTCAATTTAGGAGACTTTATGCTTTGCAACTGTGGTTCAAGTGGTTCAGGTTTGAATTCTTTAGGTTTTAAACCTTGAATATTTGATTCTGGAGTCAAGTCTGATCTCATACGTTCCAACTGTAACTCAAAATTGAGGTCTACTAATTTTTTACCTTTAAATTTTAGCTCTGGAGTTAACTCCAAAGACAGCCCATCGTCCAACTTAGCCCCTCTCTGCAACTGCTCTGAATTTACACATTGCTTCTTTGGTGAGATTACAAATAGCGTGCCATCCTGTTCTGGCCCAGACGTTAAATTCATGAGTGCCGTCTCTTGAAACTGTTGCCTTAGGGCTAAATCCACAGTTTTTAATCCTTGAAACTTTGATCTTCTGGTCACTTTCACAGATTTTACTGCCTGCTTGTTTAGCCTTGGGGTCAACTTTACATATTTTACACATTACGGCTCTGAATCTGGAGTTTCCTCTACATATTGTAAACTTTGATGCTTTAAACATGGAGTACTGTTGATAAATTTACTATCTTGGGTTTGTGGCTCTAAAGTCAGTTCCTTGGGTTTCA
>NW_026747664.1:0-2065 GCF_022355385.1 Mustela nigripes
ACCAAATCCCTACTTTATTCATATTTTCTGTTTTTACCCAAAGTCATTTCTCTGTTTCAGGATCCCATCCAGGATGTCACATTTCATTTAGTTGCCTATCCTTCTTCTTGGCTGTGACAGTTTCTCAGACTTTATTTCTTTCGATGATCTTGAAAGTTCTTGTTGGGTATTTTGTAGAATGTACCACAACTGTGTTTTGTCCGATGTTTTCCTAATGATTAAATCTGGGGTCATGGATTTTTAGTATCAAGAATATAAACATGAATTTCTATTCTTGTCACATCATATCAAGGATACATACTATCTAGGAGACTTATCACTGCTGATGCTAACTTTCATTACCTGGCTGAGGTAATGTTCATCCAGTTACTCCACAGTGAAGTTAGAATTTTTTCTCCCCATACTCTTTAGAAGGAAGTCACTATCTACAGTCTCTAGTTAAGGAGTGGAAGTTGTGTTCCATCTCTTTCATCTACAGACATTATTTGGATTGTTTTAAAAAGATTATTTATTTATTTATTTATGAGAGACAGAGGATAAGCACAAGTAGTGGAAAGGAGCAGAGGGAGAGGGGGAAGCAGACTCCCCACAAGGAAATCAATGTGGGATTCCATCCCAGGACCCCAAGAACATGACCTGAGCTGAAGGCATACACTCGACTGCCTGAGCCACCCAGGCTGCCCTGTATAATTAAGATACATGACTTTGAATAATTTTGCAGGGGAGATTTTCTGTTCTTCCTTATTTATTTATTCATTCATTTATTTAATCATTCATCTATTTAATCATTTGTTTATGTCAGTTTAGGTCCGTGGATATTTATTTTATATTTTGTGTTATAATCCAATACAGTGTTATTATTTTGCTATTCTAATAGTTCTAGCTTTGACGGCCAAGACTTTTTCAGTTAGCTCCAATGTTTTGTTAACATACCACATCATTTTGGATTTTGCTTTTGAGCAACTCTTTACTTTCTGACACTATAAGTTTCTTGAGGCTTACCTTGTATATTATATGCTCTAATCCTTGAATCATATATTTCTCAAAGGGGTCCTGGTTCCTTTTATTGAAAAATAACATAAGAAACAAGATCTGGGGGAGGAAAGATGGCAGAAAAGTAGGAGGAGGCACCCTTTCAACCTGTACCCTAAAGTGAGCTGATTACCTTCCAAAGATCTCCAATCACCCATGAAATCAACCTGAGATCAGAGTTATACATGTCTGGATCTCTACTGGAGGAGAAGACGCCAGTGGGCAGGTAAAGCGGAGTGGGAAAGTCAGACTGATATCAGAAGATAAACAAAAGGGGGAGGGAGCCACCAGAGGCGATCCATTGGAATGTAATATCCCAATACTAGAGTGCCCTGAACCTGGGGACCAGCATTAACTCAGGAGTCTGGTAGAAAGCACTCAAAAAGAGCAAAGGATCACCGGGAGGAAATTGCGGGAATCGGGGTGTTAGGGTCGGGCTTAAGTCCCCAGACCCAGGACAGCCACCCCTGGCACAGAGCCAGAGAGAGTACAGTAGAGAAACCAGGTCTCAGTCCCTAGACCACCAGCGCGCCTGAGAGTGCATGGCGGCTGGCTCCTGTGAGGGACTGGGAGTCTCGCCAGCCAACAGAAGCACAGCCTTTTTGCAGTCCCCACGCAAGTGTCCTGCCATGCCATCAGAGTCCGAGTCGTGCCTCGTGCCCTCCCCTGAGAGAGGTGCACACAAATGCCAGCCAGGTCCTCTTGGACTGGAAAGATTAGGCACTCCCAGCCCAGGCCATTGGGAAAATCTCAGTGTGCAATTGCTGCTTAGAACTTCTCTGGCAGTCTGGAGCTGCCCAGACAGCCACCGCTGCTGTGGTTTAGGGTACAAGCAAAAAATCCTGAGTCCCCAGGGACCACGACTGGGAACCTGCTTTGCCAGCGGCCAAGGGGGCGTTTATATGGGCTCTGCAGCCAGACTGAGGCTTCTCTCTGAGAGGGAGGTCAGGGTGCAGTTTGCTTTCCCCTAATCTTACAAAAACCACCAAAAGCAGTCAAGGCGAGAGAGAAAAACAAAAGTGAACAAATATAA
>NW_026747665.1:0-2065 GCF_022355385.1 Mustela nigripes
TCAATTATCATATGGCTTCACTTATTTGTGGAGCATAACAAATATCAGGGAGGACAAGTGGTGTTAGAGAGGAGAAAGGAGTTGGGGTAAATTGGAAGGGGAGGTGAATCACGAGAGACTATGGACTCTGAAAAACAATCTGAGGGGTTTGAAGTGGCGGATGGGTGGGAGGTTGGGGTACCAGGTGGTGGGTATTATAGAGGGCACAGATTGCATGGAGCACTGGGTGTGGTGAAAAAATAATGAATACTGTTATGCTGAAAATAAATAAATTTTAAAAATGTTAAAAATAATAAATTTTAAAAAAAGAAAAGAAAATACAAAGAGAGATGTCTCTTGATTTTTAGAGGAATATTAAACCTTGTCCTTTTAATTTTTATTTGTCCTCACAGCACTCTTGCCACTCAAAGTTAATATTGTACTATGATATTGTACTAAGGACCTAGACAGGGCAATTAGGCAATAAAATATAAGAAAAGTGATCCACAGTGGAAATAAAATGGTAAAACTATCTCTGTCTGCAGATGATGCGACCTTATTATTTAGAAAATTCTTAGGAACCTGACAAAAACATTAGAATAAATGATCACAATAAATTTGTAGGGTACATGATCAATAAATTAATATCAAATGAATTTGCATATGTTAGCATTGAGCAATCCAAAAACAAAGTTTTCAGTAATGAATTTAACAGAAGGAGTGTAAGACTTTTTTCCAGCTCTACTCTGGATAGTTGTATAATGTTAGATGGAGGAAGTATGACTTTGTTATTGTCCTTATTTGGAGATTAAATATGGAATATGGTATTAGAAACTAAGATCTGGGCACTGCATGTACATACTGCTTCTAAAACATTGGTGCACTTATATCCTTAGCTGATAGAGAAAAAGATATATTTTGAGTATAATGCATTTAATAATGCACTGTGTATATAAACATAAGAACATATATGCAAGCATATGTATCTATATTCACTTAAATATGAGTTCACATTGATTTTTCCAACTCTCACCCATTACCACTCTGGATCACTCTGCGTCCTTTTCTTGCCCATTTGTAACGTCCCAATGCAACAGTGTAAACCTAGCTCTTCCCATCTGCTACACATTTACTTAACTGTTCCATCCCAGTGTAAATGTATAGTAGTACCAGAATTGTTAACCTGTACCCCATGGAAAACAACTTTATCAACTAGGGTAAAATGCTTATGCGCAGTTCTTTGTCTTGAGGCTTATAGTCTCCACACATTTCCATAGTTACTTAAATCAGCACATATCACCCTCCACCTCCTTCAATGAGGTGGTTCCATAATTAGTTTACAATCATTCCTGGCATCCTTGGAACCCCTCAATGGCTTTTTAAATCTGCCTACCTTAAGTTTCCTTATTTATACTGTAAAGTCCTACAGGTCTGAACAAATGCATAAAGTCATGCGTCCACCATAATGGTATCCTACAGAATAATAGCTTCACCACTGAAAAAATTTCCTGCGAATCATCTGTTCAGCCCTCTCAACCTCCCCTTGAAGACTTCTAAATGTTACTCTCTATAACTCTGGTTCTTCCAATGTCATATAAAAATGCCTGGGTGGGTTAAGCCTCTGCCTTCGGCTCAGGTCATGGTCTCGGGGTGCTGGGATTGAGCCCCACATCAGGCTCTCTTCTCAGTAGGGAGCCTGCTTCCCCCCCCTCTCTGACTGCCTCTCTGCCTGTGATAGCTCTCTCTGTCAAATAAATAAATATAATCTTAAAAAAAATAAAAATAAAAATCAATCATACATCAAATTGCTCTTTCAGACTGGCTTCCTTAACTAATATGCATTTAAAATTGCTTCATGACCTGTACCCCTGGGGATAAAAATATATGTTTATAAAAAATACAAAATTAAAAAAAAAAATTGCTTCATGACTTTTAGTGGCTTAACATACCATATTTTTAAATCACTGAATAGTATTTCACTGTATGTATATGCCAGTTTGTTTATCCTCTCTTCTACTGAAGGGTATCTTGGTTGCTTCCAATTTGGGACATTATGAATAAAGTTGGTATAAGTATTCATATGCAG
>NW_026747666.1:0-2064 GCF_022355385.1 Mustela nigripes
TCTGTCCTGGGGCAGGGCGATGCCTCCAAAACCCTGTCTCCAACCTCATCCTGCCAACACTTCCTGTTGGGGACCTCGTGGTTTCCTGCAGGTCCTTTGGGACCTGAGTGGCAGGCTAGCCCCTCTGGCTGTTGCCACCTTAAGTCCCTTCTCTCTCAGCTCTTGGGTGGGGCTCCCCTTGGCTCCAGCTTCTCAGAGACCCTCCAGAGGCCGGCTGACCTAAAGACAAGCCCTCAGACCTGCACAGCTTGCTATCCTGGGAGCACCATCAACTCTTCCCTTGACTTCTTTGGTTTGCAACCAACCTTTTTGACACCAAATAAGCAAATTCACCCAGTCTGTCAAAGCGGGAGCACCTGCTCCAGCCTCCTGTCCCCATGCCCCACTGGTTTTCCTCGCCCAGGATGTGACCTCTGTCTGACACTGTGTCTCCTCTTGCCGCCAGTATCTCCTGTCTATGGTCATAGCCGTGCTGGCCTCTTCTCCTGGCAGTACCAGCGAATCCATTTCTTCATAGCCCTGTGAGTATTTTTGTCTCATCCCTCAGTAGAATTCGCTACCTGGGTGGATGGAGGGGGAAAGTGGGACCCTACTTTTTTTTTTTTTTTTAAACCATTTGTAACTGTTTATTAAACTACTTTTTAAGACCCCATGTATAAAAACAATAGGATTATAGTATAGTGTTTATTTAGACTGTTCCTTGTAAACACAAACAACCCTGAAATCAGCCAGGAGAAGCAAACAGAAGACCCTTCTAAGAGGACAGAAGGAAGGAAGGGACACGGCCCTGCCCTGAGCAAACAGACCTCCGAAGCAGCCGGTCCTGATCCTCCGTCTTACTCCTTCCCACGGCGATACCAAGCGTAATTGTTTCCCTCCTAAGCAATCCCAGCACAAATGCCTCGATTCACACCCCCAGGACAAGCACAGATCTGTTGTGAATGCTTCCACGGGTGTGTCGTACAAGACCATCTCCAAGCCTGTGGGCGCTATGTGCATGAAGTCCTTCAAAGCTCTGGTCTCCTCCTCCACTCAGTGGTGTTCTGGGTCAAGGCCAGTCTTCTGAGCTTGGATCCAACCCTTTCGTCTTCATCTGACATGCTCATACCCTTGGTGTTTCAACCTTCTAAGGACACTTCCCTCTGTTTCTATATTGCGTTTTCAGTCTAGGTAATTTTGCACCTATACCTGAGGAAAACGACTTGTCCTCAAGGTCAACTTCAACTCCCAAATCTTCAGATGCTCCCCCCTTCCCCACCACGCCAACCTCCCTGACTTCTGCACCGCAGTAGCACTTCTGTTAAAATCCGAGTGTCATGGATATTCTGGACTATGGTTATTGCCTATCCACTCATCACCCCACCCATCTGTCCCCTTCCCCAATCCCAATAGACTCGATGCCTGCAGGAGTTGTCAAGATATTAACACACTCTCAAAGACACTGCACATTTCCTTCTGGTTTGCATAGATTTAAGTTATGTTGGGACTAGGAGGTGATCTGTATTGCACTTGAACTTAAAAAAAGGCATCATTTATTCATTCAACAAATACATACAAAGTATACGTTACGGACCGAGGACATGAGGCAATGGGAAGAGAGGTTCAAGAAGTGCGTGTTGAATTCATGCACCCATGAACCCAGTCCTGTATTAGTCATTTGGTAGGAAAGTCATGGTACAGAATAGAACAGGGTCAGCTCCTGCCCATGGGAGATGTATATGGCCTTGCTCTATGGGAAGACAGGTTTGTGCACAAACTAGCTAAAGGGAAGGGGTGGGTGTGGGTGTCCCCCTACAGGACATGCCCTCAGGCTTCCCATTCAGTTCCCTCTCCATCCTCAAGCTGGGAGAAGTCTCTGCCCAGCCATGCCGTCTTTTTTTTTTTAATTTTTATAAACATATATTTTTATCCCCAGGGGTAGAGGTCTGTGAATCACCAGGTCTACACACTTCACAGCACTCACCAAAGCACATACCCTACCCCAATGTCCATAATCCCACCCCCTTCTCTCAAGCCCCCTCCCCCCAGCAACCCTCAGTTTGTTTTGTGAGATTAAGAGTCACT
>NW_026747667.1:0-2064 GCF_022355385.1 Mustela nigripes
TTGTGCTAGAAGTGTATGGATGCTTTTCAGGGGACCGAACAATGAGGTCTGAGTGGACAGCCCTCTCATGGTCCTGCTCGATCCAGGAATAGGACTTTGAAGATCTGGTGGAATGGAGGGACCACACGTCCTCCAGATGACTCTCCCTAAGGGTTTGTGTCAGCTTGTTCACATCTCTAGCTTGAATAGCCGACTGTTCCGGCTTTGGTTTCTGCATTTCACATTCATATTTCAACTTCATGAATGCATTCTTGCTTCTTCGACATTCACCTGAGCTCTGGAAAAGGCTACCAAATTGTAGTCAAATCCAGTTTCTGGCTTTAGTCTTACTTGACCATCCTGCAGCATAACCTTCAGTCTCTGTTGTCTCTGACACTTGCCTGCTAGCTTTCCTTTCTTAAGTCTGATACATCTCCTTACTGTTCCTCACAAAGTTGTCTTTCCCTTTTGTCCCAGACGTTGCCTCTCCTTGGGTTTTTTGCCCAACCATCCTTGGCTCACTGCTTTTCTTCAGTCTGTGTTTTTTCCTGACTGGTCTTCTCTCTCTCTCTCTCTCTCTCTCTCTTTAATGAAATACTTCTGAATTAGTAATAACATGATTAAAGGTTAAATGATGTTCCCTCTAGGAAGGGTGACATTTTTCATCTCAACTGAGACATTTCCACTGAGAATGAAAGAGGTTCCATAAAGTTATGATGGTACAGCTGTCTATATTGGGACAGTACCAGACAAACTGGAGTTATGGTCGTCTTGCTGTAGATATGTCTGTCTGTCTTGTTTGTCCTAGCAGTGCTGCTTTTTTCAGGTAAAAGATACTCTTGTATGCCCCCTACTGTTATTTAGAAGGGAATCCATCATCTTTAGGGCTTTCAGAACTTAGATGCAGCTGTATACCACTGGCATCCTGTTAAAATGCAGATGCTGATTTAGTAGATCTGGTGGGGACCCTGGGTTTTGCATTTCTAAAAAGCTCCCAGGTGAAGCTGACTCTGCTGCTCAGGGAGCCACACTTTGAGTAAGGAGTCTATACATGATTTTCTATTCTTTCTTTGATTTTTTGTCACTTCTTAAAAGCCCGTCCAAGACATCTGTATCTAAACAAACATGGATTGTTTCTTTGTTATAACTGCACAGTAATTCAAGCATGGACGTTCCATAGTTCGTTAACTGGTTATTATTAGTTATGCACTATTTCAAACCTGTTGCTATTACAAACCATGTACTAGTGAATGACCTTGTACATATAGGTTTTTTCTATCTGATAAATTCCTAGATGTGTGCTGCCAATCAACGGGTGCATAGAATTGATAACTCGATCATTCAGGATTTTGGTATCATTTTGTGTCACTCCCATCGACACCACATCCATGCTTGTTTGTCCACAGCTTCTCCCATAGAACATGTGGTTCAACTTCTGGAATTTTGGCAGTGGAAAGAGAAACGTGGTATTTTATGAAGTTTATCTCTGCAAGCTTCTTAACTATGAGTGAGGTTAAGTATTTTTTCATGTATCTGAAAGGTGTATTTACATTTCTGTGAACCCTCTGTTCATATCTTTTGCCCATTTTGCTCTTAGGTTTGTGGCTTTTTTTTGTTTTTCTTCTTCTTCAGTGTCTAGCTCTTTATAGATTAGGGATACTAGTGCTTGTCCATTTTATGGATTGCAAACTCTTATTTTATGGGATGTGATTTGTCTTTTGATAGTTGACCCTGGTGTTTTCTCTCCCATGCAGGTATTCTGTTTCAGAATGCCACCTTTCACTTAGTCATTTCATTAGGCTCCCCTTGGCTGTGACAATTTCTCAGACTTCCCTGGTTTTTGATAACCTGTGCAGGTTTGAGGAGTACAGTTAGGTGTTTTGTAGAATGTCCCTCAACTGGGAATTGTCTGCTGTTGTTTTCATGATTAGACTGAGGTTATGGGTTTCTTGGAGGAAGACCACAGAGATAAAATGTCCTTTGGTCTTATCATATCAAGGGTTAGTGCTCTGGACATGACTTATTACTTTGTTTTCTCTGTCCTCATACTGTACTCCTTGGAAGGAAGTGGGCAATTACACTATA
>NW_026747668.1:0-2064 GCF_022355385.1 Mustela nigripes
TCACAACAATCTAGTCTGCTTCTTCTTCAAAGAACTCATTTGCTGTGCTTAGATGGAGGTGGGAACTCTCATGGCGCGCCCCCACAAACGCCTCCTTTTGCTACCTGAAGTGCAGACAGCAAACAGCTCATTTTGCAGTGTTTTCTGCTCTAAATCTAGGGGAGTTTGATAGCTCTTTGGAGGCCCGGCTAACCTCAGTAGGAAAATTAACAATACTTATTTATATCTGTGTGGTGTCTAATGATTTTCATTATTTTTTCATAGGTATTATCTTATTAAATCTAGATAAAAATTCCATGAATAGAGAAACTATTACAAGATGTTAGCTGACTTGTCCAGGCCCCCATGAGCAGTGAAAGGATAAGCTAAACATTAATTCAACAATATTGAGCACCTAATATGAGACATCTACTACTTGTGGACTGGATAAGTCTAAGTCTTCTCCATCATGGACCTAGATACCAGTAGGGGAGACAAGAAATAAATGAATAAAGATAGTGATAAGCCCTGTAAAGAAAATCTGAAAAGGAAATTGTTTAGAGAGGAACTGGGCATGAGGAAGGTTTTTTTTTTTTTTTTTTCAAAGATTTTTCTTTATTTGACAGAGAGATCACAAGTAGGCAGAGAGGCAAGCAGAGAGAGAGAAAGAAGCAGGCTTCCTGCTGAGCAGAGAGCCCCATGCGGGGCTCAATCCCAGGACCTTGAGACCATGAGCTGAGCTGAAGGCAGAGGCTTGACCCACTGAGCCACCCTGGCTCCCTAAGAAGGTTATTTTAGACAAGGTAGTCAGAGAAAGCCTCCTTGAAGAAATGTGATATCAGAGCAGAACTGACTAATGAGGAGTCAGCTAATTAGAAAGAATATTCCAGGCAGAGAGAACAGCAAATCCAAAGGTCCTTAGCCTTTTGATGTGTTTGAAGAAGTGCAAGAGACCGACATGGCTGGAGAGAAATGCAGTGAGGGAGAGATGAAGCTAGAGAGATACACAGGGGAGATCTTCTAGTTAGTTCTTTTGGAGGTGCCAGCAAAGACTTTCAACTCAAGAGATAATGGATGTTGAAAGGGCTTTTCCAATCCAATTCTGCCTAGAATTTCTAGGACATGAGAAATGGAAGCTAATGTGCTAGAACATCAGGTAGCATTTTAGTTTCCATTTCTCATTTTAAGGAAGAGAAGTAGAAAAAAGAATTTCCCCTGGAGCCTAGGATTTGAAGCTATTAATATAAAAGTATACTGGTAATGTCCTATCTTCATTAGGGGACTCAACTGCCAGAAGAGCAATGCTCTTCGAAGTCAAGGACTACTTTTTATTCCATACTGCACACAAATCAGTGTCTCGTGTTTCCAATCAGTGCTCTCTGAAATGAACTGAATGACCTGATATTTATTGCTCCGTCCAGCCCTAGTCTGAGGAATCCTGATAGGAGATGTCATGGTGTTTGAAATCGCTGTAACAGAACAGAAGGATCCAGAAAGCAGCCCTCGCTTAGCACTTGGCTTCACAGTGTATATGCTATTGATCCAGGCATCCAATTTGTCTGTAGTGGGGTACTGCTAATCCCTGAGGCAAGTATGCAATAATGCACTTATTTTGCAAAGTGTTTTCTTCTCTTAAACCTACATTTTCTCACTTACTTCCCCAAGTAAAACTATGAGGAATTACAAATGTTAATTCTCTAAGGAATGCTATGGAAAACCTATTGCTGCTTCCACTCTGTACATACTCTGAGAGGTGATGAGCACAAATAAAGGAGCAAGACCACTTTATGTTACAGCAACAGGATTTTATCAGGAATCTCAATACCATAAGCTCCTAAAAGCCAAATTTTTTATTAAGGGATTTTTTAGATGATCCATTTCATTTTTTTTAAAAGATTTTATTTATTCATTTGACAGAGAGAGAGACAGCACAAGCAGGGGAGTGGGAGAGGGACAATCAGGCTTCCCACTGAGCAAGGAGCCCCATGCGGGGCTCTATTCCAGGACCCTGGAATCATGACCTGAGCAGAAGGCAGACGCTTAATGACTGAGCCACCCAGGTGCCCCTAGATGATCCATTTTAAA
>NW_026747669.1:0-2063 GCF_022355385.1 Mustela nigripes
GCCATGGGGAAAGAGTTCTGATTTCTGCATCATTCTCAAACCCAGGCTGTGATTGGAGATATGGTCTAGGTTCTGAAGCCTGAACCGTGGTTGCGAAGAGATGACGACCTAAGTCCAAGGCGGGTCCGATGTGCTCAGTGAGCGGCCAGCTGTCTGGGTGGGGCCAGGAGGTGCAGGCTCAGGATGTGTCAGAAAGGGCATTAGTGCACAGGTCAGCCTATATATTTGGGGTACAGCCGAATGGCGTGCAGGTTGATCCTCATTTGGGGTTTCTGGGTAGCCCCAGAGGGCAATGTTTTTCTTCTGTAGGGCAGGCAGAGTGCTGCATTGTAGTCTGGATTGCCAAACTGGAGGGTTGTGGGTCAGTAGTCTGAGGACGGAAGTCTAGAACCCAAGCTAGGCCTAGGATTCTGGGTGAGGATATGGCAGCGCAATCTGCAGACCTAAATCGAGATCCCGTGCATCTGAATTCAGGGCGAGGATCAGAAGATTGCTCAGTTTGGACATTTTGTCCCTGATGGCCCCTTCTTGAAGGGGGGGTGGATCTCGAGGCCATGACGGTTTTCCCACGATGGGAGTTGTGATAAGCTCCGAATTGCAAAGATTCTTCTGCAGGATAATTGAGACCTGTTGGTAGGCTCCAGGACAACAATTCCGAGCTGGGTTCTAACGATGGATGGCTGGGTAGCCCACCTCGCATTCCAATTGTCTCCAAGCAACAAGACAGGTTAGATCTGCTGGATCAGCGGAGCAACCGAGGAGGCTATTTGAAATGGACTCTCCCGTGGATGTGTCCTAATATGATTTTGTGTCTATGGAGACATTGGAATGAAGCGGTGGCACTGGGGCCCTGAAGGGTTCTCCTAAAGGGAACCTTTCACATAGCTGCATCGTGCAAGTTTCCAATGTGTAGATGAGTTTTGTTCTGATGGGTGAGTCAAGAAACAGTCATATGCTGTTATTGAAATCCAGGCCTCTGAGGAGAGATTCCTGGAAGCCATACCAATGGCTCCGATAAGTGCCTAGGGGCCTGTTCGTTCCTTTTTACCTCTGGGGACATCAGTCTACGTGTCTGAGTGCCAGGAAGTGCTCAGATGGGCCCAGATTGCCACTGTTTGTCCTAGGACGCCGCAAATATTGGGATGGCCTCAGGGACTTAGGAGGTTTAACCTATTAGTAGGGTTGTGGCCATTTGAATGGGCACATACAATTCCCTTGGAGAGGGCAAGCACAGTCGTCAGTTTGGGGTCCAGGGGTCTGAGCCTGTAGGGTGTGTAGGCCAGGGTTGTTTGGACAGTTGTCTGAAAACACAAACTCGGCTTATGTTTCGGGACATAGGTATGGGACGACTGATCTCTAGACGATGAGGAGAATTCTTCGGGATATGAAAAAAGGGCGAGTGTGAGGCTCTTGCTCAAGTTTTTGTCTCTGGATATCGTGTCACTCATGGTCGTGAAATTTCCGGGTGACTTCATGGGAAATGGACGAGTCTTACTCTCTGGGTGTTTGGCCCCGTTCAAAGAGTTTGGGTCATTCTGTGGGACATGTCTAGCCCATTATGACACCTAATGGTCCAGACACTGAGAGGACGTACTTGAGGACAGGACTCACGCTGAGGGTCACAATGTGTGCTTATGCCCTCGTCGCACTCAACTATGGGCGGGGCCTCAGTGTGAATACTGGTTTCTCCTACACTGAACGTTGGACAACATGCCAACCACAAGGTTTCTTGCCATGGGTAAGAAATAGTTCTGATTTCCTCATCACAGTCACCCCTGGGCAGTGATTGGAGATAAGGTCTAGGTTCTAAAGCCTGAAAACTGAAGTAGGGAAGAGATGATGACCTAAGGCCATGGCGGATCTGATGTGCTCAGTGTGCGGTCAGCTGTCTGGGTGTTGGTCACGACGTCCGGGCTCAGGTGTCAGACAGTGTATTAGTGCCCAGGTTAGACTATATATTTTGGGTGCCTTCGAAAGCCGTGTAGGTTCTTATCTGAAGAACTCTTCAGGATATGAAGAATGAGCGAGTCTGAGGCGCATGCTCAGGCTTTTGTCTCTGGATT
>NW_026747670.1:0-2063 GCF_022355385.1 Mustela nigripes
AAGCTGGTTAAAACTTTGGGCCTAGGGGCATGGCAAGCCCATTATGATGTCTAATGGTCCAGCCACTGAGAGGACTCACTAGAGGACAGGACTCACGCTGAGGGTCACAATGCGTGTTTGTGCCCTCTTCCTCCTTAAGCATGGGCGGTGCATAATGGGGTCAGGGTCAGGGTCATTGTCAGGGATTGGGTTAGGGTTTGGGGCAGGCTCACAGTCAGTGTCATTGTCAGGGATAATTGTTACTGTTAGGGTTAGCCCCGCTCCTGGGTTATGGACCCATCAGTTCAGGGTCTCAGGATAAACCCTGTGCAGAAGGGTGTAGACCCTCCACCCAATCCCACGTAACTAGCTTTAAACTGGTGTGTGAACATAACTTGCCCACCAGAAATCTAAACCCTCATCAGCCTGATCCAGCTTGTGGAATCTCCTCCCACGATGGCATGGCGAGGTCCTCTTTACACACAGACACACAGACACACACACACACACACAGAAACGAGGAAGAGACCTAGGGCTACACCGGTCGATCCGAAGGTGTGGGACTCTCTGACTATGAGCCCCTTGGTGTCACCTTTTGATTTTATTAGCCAAAGGGTCTGAGGCATTGGGGAATACTGATATGACATAAAGGGAGCGACGTGTCTGGCGGGCGAGCTCTCTTCTCCCTGTATCCTCTGGGCTTCAGTACAGCAGAAGAACATGTCGCTTCTTTTAGGATGTGCCTAGAAATGAGCTGGGCAGGCGCGTTTTCTCTGTAATGGGGTGCCTGGATACATGGGTTCCAAATCCGTTGGGCTCTGTCGACAGGGAAGTGAGGTCATCACTGCCTGGGGGCTCCTTACAGAACTTCCTGATGCACCAGAGCTCCCTGAGCCGCCGGACCCCATGCTGCTCAAGGCTCACACTCCACTCAATGCAGTGTCCATCCAATGACCCCCATACAGACTCCACCCAGCCACTGGGAGGCCTGGGGGTAGCTGTTGTCCCCGCGGGTGGCAACAGAGCTGGGTTTAGACTAGGTTAGTGTTAGGGTTAGGGTTTAGAAAGACTTATGGTCAGGGTTAGGTTTAGACGTCGTTGGGGTAAGGGTTAGGGTAAGGCTTAGGGTAGGGTTCAGGGTTAGGGTTAGGTTCATGGTTAGGTTTAGGATCAGGCTCACAGTAGGGTCACGGTTAGTGTTACGGTCAGAGTCAGTGTCAGTGTCAGTGTCAGTGTCAGTGTCAGTGTTAGGTTGACTGTTAGGTTTAGGGTCAGGTTCAGAGTCATGGTCAGATTTAGGGTTGGTTCAAGTTTTGGTTTGGGGGCAAGGTTCTTGTCAGGGTCAGGGTTATGTTTGGGACAGGTTTAGTGTCAGGGTTAGGGTCAGGGTCAGGGTTAGGTTCATGGTTATGGTAAGGTCAGCTTTATGTTTAGGTTCTGTTTTATGCATAGGTTCAGGAACAGGGTTAGCTTTAGGTCTAAGTTTCTATCCAGAATCACAGATTGGGTCAGAGTTAGGTTTACACTCAGGGTTAGGGTTAGTGTAAGGTCAAGGCCAGTGTCAGGTAAGGTTAAGGTCTGACTTAGGCAAAGTTCAGAGTTAGGGTTTTGATCAGGGTCCAGGAGAGGGTCAGGATTATTGTTAAAGTGGGGTTAGGGTTAGGGTTAGAGGTAGGTTTCTGGTTTGGGTTAGACCCGGTTAGGGTCAGTGTCAGCGATAATGTTAGGGGTTAGTTTTAGAGTTAAGTTCAGCATTAGGTTTCGGATCCGGGCCCGTGTTAGTGTCAGGGTCAGGGTTACGTTTATGGTTAGAGATAGGGTCGGGATCATATTCAATGTCAGGGTAATGGTTAGGCTAGGGTCAGGGTCACTGTTAGGGTCAGGGTTAGGTTTCTGGTATTTTCCTGGGTCAGGGTCAGGGTGAAGTCTAGGGCCAGTGTCAGGTTTACAGGCAGGATCAGGTTTCGTTTAAAGTCCACATTCGGGTGAACGACAGGGTTATGTAGTGGTCAGTGTTAGGGTCATGGTTAGGTTTAGGGTAGGGGTTAGTGTTAGGGTCAGGGTCAGCGTTAGGTTTAGGTTCA
>NW_026747671.1:0-2063 GCF_022355385.1 Mustela nigripes
GAAAATAGGTATCTTAGCCATTTGGAATCTTCTAATCTATGAACATGGTTTATCTCTCCATTTATTTGTGTCTTCTTTAATTTTCCTCAGGACTACCTTATAGATTTAGGTAGATTTACTTCCAAGTATTTTCATCTTTATGGCTTGTAAATAAATTTAAATTCTTTTTCCATTTTCTTTTTACTACTATATAAAAGTACAGCCGACTCAGGTATACCTAAGTTATATTGCGTAACATTGTTAGGCTCATTTATTAGTTCTTGTTGATCCTTGTAGTTTCTTTAGCAGTTTTTATCTGTGCAATTATGTAAAGGACATATAAAGGCCATTTTATTTCTTCCCATATAGTCTTTCTCTCTTACTTGACTAATTGCACTGGCTTAAAACATCCAGTAAAATGTGGGAAAACACACTAAAGGCATATCTCATTGCCATGTTCCCAACTCTGAAATGTTCAATATTTCATCACTAAATATGATAGCTACCTGGAGCTATGTCATAGCTGTTTCTATCAGATTGGGGAAGTTCCCCTTTCCTTCCAGAGTGCTGAGATGTTTTACCATGGGTGCATATTGAATTCTGTCAACTAATTTTTGTCCATCTATTTAGATGATCATTTTTCTATTTTATTCTATGAATGTGACAATTTATGTTGAATGACTTTTTAGTGTATTTATCAACCTTGCATTCCTAAGATGACTCACATTAGGTCATGGCATATTAGTGTTACCATATATTACTGTCTTTGTTTTGTCATTTTTTCAATGATATTTGTTCCTGTGATCATGAGGGATATTGGTCTGCCTTTCCCTTTTCTCATAATGTCTTCTTCAGGTTTTGATAGCAGGGTTATGCTTCCCTCAGGAAATGAGCTGGTAAATATTCCTCTTCTATTTTTTGAAATATATGATGTATGGTTGATACAATTTCTTACTTAAATGTTTAGTAGAATTCACCAGTGAAGTCAACTGGGCATAGAGCTTTTCTGGAAAGTTTTTTTTTTTAATTTAAAATTCACTTTCTTTAACAAATATAAGGACATTCAGATGTTTCATTTGGTATGTTTTAATTATCCCTTTTAGCTAAATGGACAATGGATAATTTTCTTATTATCATTTTAATGTCTCTAGCGATGTCCCCTGTGCAATTCTTGATATTGGTAATTTGTATTATATCCCTTTTATTTCTTGATCAAGGAATTATCAATTTTATTAAATCTTTCTAAGAACCAACTGTTGACTTTATTGATTTCTCCTTTTATTTCTCTATTTGCTGCTTCACTGCCTTCTATCTTTGTTCCTTCTTGTTTTCTACTTTGAGTTTAATTTTCTCCTCATTTTCTAGCTCTTTAAGGTAGTAGCTTGATTTTAAACCTTTATTCTTCAAAGAAAGCATTTAATGCTATATATAACCTTCTTACTACTGTTTTAACTGTATCCACAAATTTTTATACAATGGGTGTTCCTTAACACTCCTTTAAAAATAAGTTCCCATTTCTCTTGTGATTTCTTCTTTGATCATGGACCAAATGATCATGCCTTTGCTTTCTCTTCATTTTTTTTAAAAGAATACTTTAACTAGATTTAGAACTTTGGGTTGAGATGGTTTTTTCAGCACTTAAAAAATGTCATCGCATTGTCTACTTGATTAGAATCCAGTTTCCACTGTTATACTATTCTTCTCTATGGAATATGCGTTTTTTTTTCAATAGCTGCTTTTAATATTTTTCTTTCTTACTTGTTTTTAGCAATTTGACTATGATGTGGTGGTGTGGTGTTATTTTCTATTCAACTTTCTTTGGGTGTCTTGAGCTTTTAGGACCTGTAGCTTGATATTTTCTGTCATATTTAGAAATATTTTAGCCTTTATTTCTTGAAATATTTTTCTGCAACATTGTCTCTATCCTCTCTTTCTGGGACTCTAATTACAAATATGTTTGTTATTTTTAGTTGGTGCATAATATTGTAATATTCTTCAAGTTTGCATTTAGTCATTAATAAATTTGAATTTGTTGACACCTTCAATAGACTCTTCTCTTTAACCCATATTTTATTGAAAAAACA
>NW_026747672.1:0-2062 GCF_022355385.1 Mustela nigripes
GGCCTGCTGTCTGGGTGGGGCCAAGAGGTCCAAGATCAGGCCTTGTCAGAAAGGGCATTAGTGCCCAGATCAGCCTATATATTTGGGGTACAGCCGAACGGCGTGCAGGTTGATCCTCATTTGGGTTCCTGGGTAGCCCCAGAGGGCAATGTTTTTCTTCTGGAGGGCAGGCAGAGTGCTGCATTGTAGTTCTCGATTGCCAAACTGTAGGGTTTGTGGTTCAGTAGTCTGAGGACGGAAGTCTTAGAACCCAAGCCAGGCCCAGGTTTCTGGGTGAGGATATGGTAGGCACAATCTACAGACCTGAATCGAGATCTCATGCTTCTGAAGTCAGGGAGAGAATCAGACGATCGCTCAGGTTAGACATTCAGTCCCTGATGGCCCCTTCTTGAAGGGGGGGGGGTGGATCGCGAGGCCGTGGGGGTTTTCCCCCGATGGGAGTTGTGAGAAGCTCCCAACTGCAAAGATTCTTCTGCAGGACAATTGAGACCTTTCGGTTGGCTCCGGGACAATTCCGAGCAGGGTTCTAAGGATGGATGGCTGGGTAGCCCACCTCGCCTTCCAATTGTCTCCAAGCAACATGACAGGTTAGATCTGCTGGATCTGGGTGAGCAAAGAGGAGGCTGAGTTGAAATGGACTCTCCCGTGGATATTTCCTAATATGATTTTGTGTCTAAGGTGACCTTGGAATGTAGTGGTAGCACTGGGGCCCTGAAGGGTTCTCCTAAATAGAGGCTTTCACACAGCTCCATCGTGCAAATTTCCCATGTATAGATGAGATTTGTTCGGATGGGTGAGACAAGAAAGAGCCATATGCTGTTATTGAAACCCAGGCCTCTGAGGAGAGATGCCTGGAAACCAAAGCCATGGATCCAATACGTGTCTAGGGGCCTGTTCGTTCCTTTTTACCTCTGGGGACATCAGTCTACGGGTCTGAAGCCGGTATGTGCTCAGATGGGCCCAGATTGCCCCTGATAGTCCCGGGAAGCCACAAATGTTGGGATGGCCTCAGGGTTTTTGGAGCTTTATCCTATTAGTAGTGTTGTGGCCATTGGAATGGGCACATACAATTCCCTTGGAGAGGGCAAGCACAGTCCTCAGGTTTGGTTCCAGGGGCCTGAGCCTGTAGGGTGTGTAGGCCAGGGCTGTTTGGACAGTTGTCTGAAAACATAAATTTGGTTTATGTTTCAGGTCATATGTATAGCAGGACTGACCTACAGAACATGAGGAGAACTCTTCGGGATATGAAAAAAGGGCGAGTGTGAGGCACTTGCTCAAGTTTTTGTCTCTTGATACCGTGTCACACATGGTCCTGAAATTTCCGGGTGACTTCATGGGAAATGGACGAGTCTTACTCTCTGGGGTTTTGGCCCCGTCCAAAGAGTTTGAGGTCACTCTGTGGGATGGAAGAAGTCCGTTGTTCTGTTGTTGTTGGTTTGTTTTGTTCTGTTTTTCAACCTCAGGTGTCCCACTAAATGAGGGACTCCAGAGTAGAGCCCTGGGGAGTTGTGAGTGGACAACCAGAAATCTGGTTAAAAATTGGGGCCTAGGGACATGTCAAGCCCATTATGACATCTAATGGTCCAGCACTGAGAGGACGTACTAGAGGAAAGGACTCAAGCTGAGGGTCACAATGTGTGTTTATGCCCCAGTCGCACTCAAGAATGGGCGGGGCCTCAGGGTGAATGCTTGTTTCTCCTACAATGAACTTTGGACAACATGCCAACCACAAGTTTTCTTGCCATGGGTAAGGAAGAGTTCTGATTTCTGCATCACAGTCACACCTGGACATGATTGGAGATAAGGTCTAGGTTCTGAAGCCTGAAAACTGAGGTAGGGCAGAGATGATGACCTAAGGCCATGGCGGGTCAGAGGTGTTCACTGTGCAGTCAGCTGTCTGGGTGTTGGTCACGAGGTCTGGGCTCAGGTTGTCAGACAGTGCATTAGTGCCCAGGTTAGCCTATATTTTTGGGTGCATTCCAGTGCCGTGTAAGTTCTTATCTGAAGAACTATTCAGGATTTGAAGAATGAGCGAGTCTGAGGCGCGTGCTCAGGCTATTGT
>NW_026747673.1:0-2062 GCF_022355385.1 Mustela nigripes
ATAGTCATGGGTGGGCCAAGAGGATCCCAAGACCTCCAAAAGTGTTGGAGGCGCCTGGGTCTCTCACCATGGCAGTGTGTAAAGTGAGTAAGTGTCACCTTATCCATGGCCAAATTGTAGTCTTTCCTTGTGACTGTCATCACCATCCCTCTTGACTCCAGAGAAAGGCAAGAATCCACCATTCCATCTTAGCCATGAAAGACCAAAAAACAATAAGTCCTCAAATGAAGCCTCAGGAGAAGAAATACACGCCCTGCACGTGGCTAGGGGCCTCCAACCCAATCAGGTCTCTTCTGACCAGGAAAATAGCCACCCAAGGAAAGCTTAAAGGAACACCCACAACCATGCCAAATACATGTCTAGCCTCTTCTACAGCGACACACTAGTACCTCTTGCAGCTTTGGAAATCATGCCAAAACGACCTCCCAAACTTCAAAACTGACCAAACAACATAGGCAGACTCTACACTCTACACATTAGGTCCAGGACAGACTCATGAACTTGGAGTCCACAGAAGCAAGCAAGGAGCATGTTGGAAGAGACCCATAGAACAAGTGAAATCATCTGAAAGAATACATGCCCTTTTAAGGATGACAACTTGTATCTCCAACATGACGAAAAAAAGAGGATTCGAATGTTGAAGAACCATGAGCATTCCCTCAGGGTTCTGAAGATACCCTCTGGGAAACTGAAAGGAGATGTTACAGCACAAGCCTGCTTTAAACATCACATTACCATCCCTAAAATGATTTCATGTGATAACCAAACAGTGCCTCTTGCATAAGATGGGCATGTTCTTAGGGAGCCAGGAGAGGATAACAATATCTCAACCAGGGGCCATTACAGCACAACAGACAGCGGATGGTGAGGAGATACAGGAAGACAAAGAAGAGGATAATGAACAATTGACCTCCCATCTAAGGTCTGGCATAGCGGGATGGTGGGAGGTGCTCTGTACTTGGCTGTATTCCACAGGGACCTAGATCCAAGTTAAATAAAACACCCTCTGACACCAGGGAATCCTGTACACTGGTTTTGTTTCTGTTTTTTGTCAAACGATGCACATGTACGTATTTGACAGTGATACAGAGAGATCACAATCAGGGGATGGATTTGGGGCAGGAGAAGAAGACTTGCCACTGAGCAGGAAACCTGAGACCAGAGTCAATGTCATGACCCTGGGATCCTGAGTTGAGCTGAAGGCCACTTCTGAACTGATGGACATACCCCATGACCCAATCTTTGTCTTCTTAATACCTCCTAGTCCTTGACAAGAACCACTGCTCTGTCATTGTTCAGAAATGCAGGGTATATGGATTTTCGCTTGGGCTGATGTTGCTTGCTCTATCCGACCTGCTTCAAGAGCTGCTATAGCTTGTCCTCTTGAAGTCAGTGATTTGGCTATAGAGAAACTACTCTCCCACACATATTTGGGTAAAGAGAATTCCTCCTATGATAGATTTTTTCAGGGTAAATGACACTATGTCTTGTGGTGCTGTGCTTCTGTGGATGGTGATGGGAGTCATCTGTGCCTCTGAATCTAAATATCTGTTTCTGCTCCCAGATGAGGGACTTTTACAGCTCTGATTTTGCAAATAAATGCTTATCCCTATTTCTGCTCCCAGATGAGGGACTTTTACAGCTCTGATTTTGCAAATAAATGCTTATCCCTATTTTTTCTTTACTTCTAGTTCTCCAAGAATACCCATTCCTTGGAGTCGATGAGTTCCCTAAGCTCATTGTCATGTTCCAATAGTCTTCCTACTCTCTTTGGATTTGCTTCCTTATTTTCGAGACTTTTTGCCCCGGGTCACTAATTTGATCATCTGCTTCTGCCAGCTTCCTGGAGTTTGTATCTAGTATGCTACCCACTTTTCATCAGAAAGTCTTTTATTTTATTTATAATCTTATTTTATTTTATTTTATTTTTATCAGTTTTATCTCTGTGGTTCGAGATTCTCTGATATTTTTTATGTTTTCATATATACAGGGAGTATCCTGGCCACTGCTTTCAATCCTCCATTGGGTGTGTAATATGTAGAGTTTCACTACGATTGCCTAT
>NW_026747674.1:0-2062 GCF_022355385.1 Mustela nigripes
CATATCACCCTGGAAAACAGCTGAGTCAGAATTAAGATTAAGAGCTTTGGAGTTGGAGGCTCAGAGACCTAAAACTTCTGCTAGGACTGAATATGTAACATTGGATAAGTTATTTACTCTCTCCTCTTTTTCCTTATACTAGAACTTAAATCGCAAGGTTATGGTGAGGATTACCTGAGAGGATATATGTATAGCACTTAGCAAGGTTCTAGCCCATAGGCAAAAAAAATCATAAAATGAAGACACAGATTCTCAAAAAAAAAAAAAAAAAATTCATAGAGCCTTTCATCATAAAAGCAAAAAAACTAAATAACTCAGCTGTTCCCAAAGGCATAAATACAGCAATTGACATTCATAATGGCATTCATAAATTATCAAGTATAAGGTTTTTTAACAATTTTTTTAAAGATCTTTAAAATATATGAGTGTTGGTGTTTAAAGTGGCAAGATTTTTGTACCTCAAAAATTTATTCATGTGGAATTTACATCAAGAGTGTCATATGAACAAAACATTTATAAGGTATATTTTTACTAGGACTCAAACCTTAGCTCCTCCACTTTTTGTTCATCTATAACATATGAGACACTTCGTCTTACTTAGCCCAAGTCTTCTTCTATAAAATTTGGATAATAGAAGAGCTACTTGGTAATGTGGTTGGGAAGATTATCGATAGTACATTTGAAGCACCCCCTTGAATATACCTATAAGTGATTGTTCAATAAGTGGTGGTTATTCATCATTGTTATTTTGTGCTCCTCTAAAACTGCATTGACTAAAGTCAGTAGTAACCTAATTATGAAATACTCTGGGTCTTTCTCTTCCTTTATTATAGTTTGTCTTACACTGGATACTACTGAACCTCTTAAAATTCTCTCCTTTCTCCTTTTTCTGGTGGTGTTCTTACCTTTTTGGTTTTTTTCCAGGTTTTTTTTTAAATTTTATTTATTTATTTGACAGACAGAGATCACAACTAGGCAGAGAGGCAGGCAGAGAGAGAGGAAGGAAAACAGGCTCTCTCCGCTGAGCAGAGAGCCCAATGCGAGGCTCGATCCCAGGACCCTGGGATCATGACCTGAGCTGAAGGCAGAGGCTTTAACCCACTGAGCCACCCAGGCGCCCCTTTTGCTTACTCTTCTTCCTTTGCCAAAACCTTAAATATTGGTGTTTCCCAATTTCTATAGCTTTTTAAAATTTTCTTTTTCCCACGCACATTGTTTATGAGTATGATAATGCTTCTTATACTAGCTGAAACCTTTTCCCTGAGCACCAGTTGTATTGCTCAGAGACCTCTTTCTTTTTTAAAGTGAGAGAAAGGAATGCATTTTATTTACAAGTTTGCTTCATTTATAGCCTTAAGTATTCATATGGTATGTGGGTATGCATTTGTATTGTGACTTTAACCCAAAAACATTAATTAGGTGGGTCTTTTCCAAATCTTTAATCTCTACTAATCTATTGGTTGAAAAATGGTACATGTAACTGTGATGGGCATGTCTTTAGAATTAGTTAAACGCATTTGCAAGTTTCTTAACCATTTACTTATTTTTCTGTGCGCTACTTTATATCCTTTGTTCCTTTGCTTCTTTCTTTACTCCGTACTTCCTTCCTCCCTCCCTTCTTCCCTCCATCCCGCCCTTCCTCCCTTTCTTTCCTCTTTTCTTTCTTTTTTTAAATTTCAAGTTAGGTAACATAGAGTGTGGCTCTGCTTTCAAGAACAGAATCCAGTTATTCATCAGCTGCATACAACATCCAGTTCACATTCAAACAAGTGTCCTCCATAATGTCCATCACCCATCTTGCCCATTTTCCCACCCACCTCCCCTTCAGCAACTGTCAGCTTCTTCTCTACATTTAAGAGTCTCTTGTGGTTTGCCTCCCTCTCTGTTTTTATCTTATTTTATTTTTCCTTCCCTTCCTCTTTGTTTATCTGTTTTTCTTAAATTGCAGGTATGAGTGAAATCACATAGTATTTGTCATTCTCTGACTGACTTATTTCACATAATGCCCTCTAGTTCCATCCATATCATTGCAAGTGGCAAGATTTCATTCATTCTGATACCA
>NW_026747675.1:0-2061 GCF_022355385.1 Mustela nigripes
TTGAATGAAAGCAATCCAAATTTAAGTGATTTGGAACAGGGGTACCTGGGTGGCTTAGTTGGTTAAGTGGTTATGACTCAGGTCATGATCTCAGGGTCCTGGGGTGGAGCCCTGCATTGGGCTCTCTACTTAGCAGGGAGTCAGCTTCAGAAATCCCTTTCTCTCTGCCCTTTACCCTACTAACTCTCTCCCTCTCTCTAAAATAAATATTAAATATTAAAAAATAATAATAATAAAGTGTAGCTCCTGGGTGCTAATCAGTTAAGCAATAACCTCTTTGTTTCAGATGAGGTCACAATCTCAACGTCATATTATGGAGCCCTGGGTCAGACTTTGCGCTCAGCAGGATGTTGGCTTGGGATTCTCTCTCCCTCTCAGTCTGCCCCACCCTGCCGCACTCCTTTGTACTTTCTCTAAATTAAGTAAATAACTCCTAAAAAAATGTATGGGAAATTATTTAAATATTTTTCAAATAAGTCAAGATATGTATACAAGAAATTAATATAGGTTACAAGTTTTAAAGGGATTGGATATAATATTTTCACTCTAAATCTGTATTTAATCAATTTTCTCATAAGAAAATAATTGCAGGTCTAAGTAGCTGTTCATCAGCTATGCATTTACATATAGCATAAAATCCCTGAGCATTAAGATGAAGGATACTGTTAATTCTAGGGCCTTTTTGAAACAACTAGTTTTGGGGCACCTGGGTGGCTCAGTGGGTTAAGCCTCTTCCTCCAGCTTAGGTCATGATCTCAGGGTCCTTGGACCGAGCCCCACATTGGGCTCTCTGCTCAGCAGGGAGCCTGCTTCTCCCTCTCTCTCTGCCTGATGCTCTGCCTACTTGTGATATTTCTCTCTGTGTCAATAAATAAATTAAATCTTTTAAAAAAAACTTTAAAAAAAAAAACAAAAGAAAGAAACAGCTAGTTTCAGGACAAAGTGTGATTGCCTTTGTGCCAGATGCTGTGGTGAAGTTCAAGAGACGTTCTCAAATATCTACATCCATGTGTGTAACATTTATATATTACACTGGCCCATAGAATAGTAGGGTTCAATGGCATTGTGGGAGTACTACCTTGGGGAAAATGGTGTTCCCTGAAGGAAAACAGAAAGAATTCAGATCAAATTTCCTAAATCCTATCAGATTGACAGTCTCTTTTGCTGCAAGGAACATGGATTGATGCCTAGTGGTGAGGCAGGTATCCTGGGGCAAAAAAAGGGCAATAATAAGTACAATGCCCGGGGGTAAACAACACTAGAGAGAAGAAATGGAAAAACCAGAGTATATCTAGGCTATCTGAGCTATTTTATAAGACCTGAGCATCTACCTACTCACTGTGTACATAACACAAAATATGTGTCTTCTTTCCTACAAGTACACAACAGCCTTTTCATGGTATAGCTGACCAGAAGATGACACATACTGAATAATGAATTATTATCCTTCTTTTTTTAAAGATTTAACTCACTTATTTTATGTACAGTGTGTGTATACAATCACGAGGAACAGCAGGCAGAAGGAGAGAGACATATTTGGCTGAGCAGGGAGCCAGTTATGGAGCTCCTTCCCAGGACCATCCTGTTCTGAGTAAAGGCAGATGCTTAACTAAGTCTCCCAGATGTCCATATCCTTCAATTGATCCAATTTCAAATGTAAGCATAACAGGGTACTCAACTTAATTTTATCAGCTTCTACAACTGATAAAAACCCACTTTTCACTCAGGTCAGGAGTATAAGGAGAGCATGGGCTGTGAAACAACATAGGGACATCTAACCTAAAAACTGGGTGGGCTGTTTGAAGCAGAAATAGTCACCTCTATTTACTGGTGATCAAGAGGGAGAAACAGGGAACAAAAGCAGGGTGAGCTGCAGACAGAGGGAGGGGGAGAAGCAGGCTTCCCACTGAGCAGGGAGCCCAACACATGGCTCAACCTCAGGACCCCAGGATCATGATCTGAACAAAAGGCAGACACCCAACTGACTGAGCCACCCACTTGCCCCTCAATTTTCTTTCTTTCTTTCTTTCTTTCTTTCTTTCTTTCTTTCTTTCTTTCTTT
>NW_026747676.1:0-1977 GCF_022355385.1 Mustela nigripes
AAATTATACCCATGCAAAAATCCCTTCTCTCTTTTGAAGCATAATAGAACATACATTATCTAACTAACTTTGCATTAAGACTTTTTTGATATAATCTGCGAAGAGTGTGACTGGTGTACTGCTCTGTTCTGGGAATTCTATCACATTTATTGACATTTGATGTTCAACTAAATACATTTCTATGGACTTTTATGTGTCAACTTCCTTTACTTCTCTGAACTCTCTGATGTTTCCTAAACTGTAAGAGACAGTCTTTCCTCATTCATTATGTTTGTAGAATTTGACCCAAGACTGCATTTTGGGATACCGAGTAAGGACTGAAATCTAGTTAAAGGCTTGGCCACTGTCTTTACATATTACAGTTTTGCTCCTGGATGGTAACAATGATGTTGAGCAAGTTATGACTTCCAGCCAGAGGCCTGCCATGTTCTTTCCATTTCTAGTATTTCTCCACAGTATGAACTCTGGGATGCTGACTTAAGTGTTGAGAGTCCAAAAGCTTTACCACATTCTTACACATACAAGATTTCTCTCTACTGTGAATTCTGTAATGCTGGGAGAGGCTTGAGCACTAAGAAAGGGTTTGCTGTATTTTTCTATTTGTAGAATCACCTCCACTATACATTCTTGGATAAGGAACAAGGGTTTAGCATTGCCTAAAGGTCTTGCCACATTCTTTACATGTGTATAATCACTCTCCAAATTGAATTCTCTGATGTGGAGTTAAGAGTTCATCAGTCCTCCCAAATTCTCTCAGTCTTCAAATTTGTTAGGACTAGTTCCAGTAGGAATTCTGTGATGTTCTGTAAGGTGTGACTGCTGGATAAAGACCTGGCCACATTCTTTACATTTCTAAGGCTTTACTCCAGTATGACTTAAGTGACGTATGGGAAGGGATGCATGCCACTTAAAGACCTTGCCACATACTTGACATCTATAAGGTTTCTCACCAGAATGAATTCTCTGATGTCGAGTAAGGCCTGAATGGAACATAAAGACCTTGCCACATTCTTCACAATTATAAGATTTCTCTCCAATATGTATTCTGTGATGTCGAGTAAGGCTGGATTCCTGCTTAAAGGCCTTGCTACATTCTACACATTTGTGAGGTTTCTCTCCAATATGAACTCTGTGATGATTAGTAAGGGTTGATTGATGGGTAAAGGCCTTGCCACATTCTTCACAATTATATGGTTTCTCTCCAGTATGAACTCTGTGGTGTGTAGTAAGGCCTGCTTTACGGATAAAGGCCTTGCAAAATCCTTTACGTTTGTAAGGCTTCTCTCCAGTATGGATTTTGTGGTATTGACTACGGCTTGAATGCCTGCTAAAGGCCTTGCCACAGTCTTTACATTTGTAATTCTTCTCTCCAGTATGAATTCCGTGATGGTGAGTAAGGGCTGAGAGCTGCTTGAAGACCTTCCCACATTCTTTACATCTGTAAGGTTTCTCTGGAGTATGAATTCTGTGATGGTGAATAAGGATTGAGCAATGCTTCAAGGCCTTCCCACACTCTTGACATTTTTAAGGTTTCTCTCTGAAAAGAATTCTGCGATGTTCAAGAAGCTTTGACTGCTGCCTAAAGGCCTTTCCACATTCTGCACATTTGTAAGGTTTCACTCTAAAATGAATTTTGCGATGTACAAGAAGGTTTGACTGCCCCCTAAAGGCCTTTCCACATTCTGCACATTTGTAAGGTTTCTCTCCAGTATGAATTCTGTGATGTTCAGTAAGGGATGACATCCGCTTAAAGGTCTTGCCACATTCTTGACATTGGTAAGGTTTCTCTCCAGTATGAATTCTGTGATGTTGAGTAAGTTGTGAAGACTGACTAAAGGCCTTCCCACATTCTTGACATTGGTGAGGTTTCTCTCCGGTATGAATTCTGTGATGTTGAGTAAGGTTTGATCTGTGGTTAAAGGTCTTGCCACATTCTTGACATTGGTAAGGTTTCTCTCCAGTATGAATTCTGTGATG
>NW_026747676.1:1987-2061 GCF_022355385.1 Mustela nigripes
GTGAGTAAGGGTCGAAGGCAATTTAAAGTCTGTGCTGTATTCTTTACTTTTGTAAGGTTTCTCTCCACTACAGA
>NW_026747677.1:0-1556 GCF_022355385.1 Mustela nigripes
CCTGGGATTGAGCCCTGCATCAGGCTCTCTGCTCAGCAGGGAGCTTGCTTCCCCCTCTCTCTCTGCCTGCCTCTCTGCCTATGTGTGATCTCTGCCTGTCAAATAAATAAATAAAATCTTAAAAAAAAATAACCGCAGTATACTTTGTAAATTAATTGACTTGCAAAACTTTGAATTACGTATTCCTGTACATATAACTATGTGCATTTGTTCATACTGGATATTGAGGTAAACTGTTTTTCTTGCCAAGAGTTGACAAGCAAAAGAGTTTGAGAATCCCTGTTCTGTTTTAGCATAGCCTATGAACGTTTACATCAATGTATTCATTTCTCATCGCTGCTATCACAAATGACCACGAACTTCGTGACTTAAAACATACCACTTTATTGTCTTACAGTTCCAGAGGTCAGAAATCCAAAATCTGTTTCACTGCCCTGGAGTCAGTGTGGACAGGGGCAGGCTCTCTATCCTATAGCTAACTGCAAGGACCTGAGTTCTGCCAACAACCCATGAACTTACAAGAAGATTATAAACCTCAGAGGAGACAACAGATGAGATGCTGATTACAACCTGGGGAGACTCTGAATGGGAGACTTGGTCAAGACGTGCCTGGACTCCAGACCCTTAGAAACTGTGTGTTCATAAATCGGTATTGTCTTCAGTGCCTAAGATTGTGGTAACTTGTTATTGTAGCCATGGGAAACTAAGCCAGGCATTCAAGGGAATCACGAGCGCAAAAATCCCAACTCTGTCGATGTACCTGGGTGGTAATAGTGAAAGTGATTTTGTGCAATGACACGGAGGCATCTCAGATGTATTTTTGCTAAGTGACATAAGCCAGACCCATAAGGATGCATACTGTGTGAGTCCACTTGTATGACATTTTGGAGAAGATAGAACTATAGGGATGAAGACTAGGTCGGTGGTTGACCAAGGTTGGGGGGGGCAGTTGACAGCACAGGGCAATGGGACAACATCTGGGGGGCCAGCGAATGGTTCCGTATGATGACTGTGGTGGTAGACGCAGATCTCTATACATTTCTCAAAGGCTGGAACTGTACATCACAGACTATGACTTCTCCTCTGTACAAATTTAAACGTCGGGTTTAAAATTAAGCAAATTGGAAAGAATTACAGACTCCTGATTTAGAGCTCCTTACCCTAATGGTTCACCGAAGCTGGCCAGGAGGGGAGGCTGAAGTCGAGAACTCGCTGGCCCAATACTGCAGCCATCATCATCAGGCTTAGCCTATGTAGAGAAGGTGGCTCCCTAGGCTTGTCCTTTGAACCCTTCTGTCCCTCAGGCACCTCTCTAAAGTTGAAAAATATTTTAAAACACATTTTAAAAATCCAAAAGCATGGCATTAAAAGTATAGATTTCTCTGGGCAGTATAGACATTTTAACAATGTTTATTCTTCCGATCTAAGAGCATGGAATGGTCTTCCATCTTTTTGTGTCTTCTTCAATTTCTTTCATGAGTGTTCTGTAGTTCCTCAAGTACACATCCTTTACCTCTTTGGTTAGGTTTATTCCCAGGTATCTTATGGTTCTTGGT
>NW_026747677.1:1656-2061 GCF_022355385.1 Mustela nigripes
TTGCTGAATTGCTGTATGAGTTCTAGTAGTTTCGGGGTGGAGTCTTTAAGGTTTTCCATATAAAGAATCATGTCATCTGTGAATAGAGAGAGTTTGACTTCTTCAAACCTTTTATTTCTCTTTGTTGTCTGATTGCTGTTGCTAGGACTTCTTTTTTTGGGGGGGGGGGATGGGCAGAGCCGGCTGAGACTTTATTTGGGACAAGACACTCAAATTGGCTTTTAGTTGGAGGCATGGACAAGAAGGGGTACCCAGGGCAGCAGAACCGCCCCGAGGGGCAGGCTGAGGACTGGGGCTGAGTGAGTCTTAGGTGAGTCTCCTGTTCCCAATGCTTCCCTGCACAGCTCCTTCGCCCAAGGGCTCTATGGCAGCCATGAGAGCAGGGAGGCTGGGTGGGACCACAGT
>NW_026747678.1:0-2061 GCF_022355385.1 Mustela nigripes
TTACTCTCTGGGGGTTTGGCCCCGTCCAAAGAGTTTGGGGTCATTCTGTGGGATGGAAGAAGTCCGTTTTTGTTGTTGTTGTTGTTGTTGTTTTGTATTGTTTTTCAAACCCCACCATATGAGTGATTCCAGTGTAGAGCCCTGGGGAGGGTCGATTGGATAACCAGAAATCTGGTTATATTTGGGGCCTAGGGTCATGTCAAGCCATTATGGCATCTAATGGTCTAGCCACTAAGAGGACGTACTAGGGGACAGGACTCACGCTGAGGGTCACAATGCGTGTTTATGCCCTTGTCGCACTCAAGAATGGGCGGGGCCTCAGGGTTAATGCTGGTTTCTCCTACACTGAACGTTGGACAACATGCCAACCACAAGGTTTCTTGCCATGGGTAAGGAAGAGTTCTGATTTCTGCATCACACTCACCCCTGGGCAGTGATTGGAGATAAGTTCTAGGTTCTGAAGCCTGAAAACTAAGGTAGGGAAGAGATGATGACCTAAGGCCATGGTGGGTCTTATGTGCTCAGTGTGCGGTCAGCAGTCTGGGTGTTGGTAACGAGGTCCGGGCTCTGGTTGTCAGACAGTGCATTAGTGCCCAGGTTAGACTACATATTTTGGGTGCATTCGAGTGCCGTGTATGTTCTTATCTGAAGAACTCTTCAGGATATGAAGAATGAGCGAGATTGAGGCGTGTGCTCAGGCTTTTGTCTCTGGATTTTGTATCAGCGATGGCCGTGGAAAGTTGGGGAGGTCTCAAGGGCCATGGACGAATCTTGCTCTTGTGGATTTGGTCCTATCCCAATTGTTTTTTGTCAATATGTGGGATGGGATGACTCCTTTCAGGTTTGTTACCTCAGGTGTCCCACCAAAAGAGGAATTCCAAAGCAGAGCCCTGGGGAAGAGTGAAGGGACAACCCGAACTATGGTTAAAAATTGGGGCCTAGGGGTAAGGCAAGTAGAATATGCTGTCTCTCCATCCAGGCACTGCGAGGCCTTACCTGAGGACTGGGCTCAGGCTGAGGGACACAATGTGAGTTTGTGACCAATGTGGCCCGCAAGCATGGGCGGAGCCTCATGGCCCACACTGGTTTCCACTACACTGAACCTTGGACAACATGCCATCCACAAGTTTTCTGCCATGGGGAAAGAGTTCTGATGTCGGCATCATTTTCAAACCCGCGCCGTGATTGGAGATAAGTTCTAAGTTCTGAAGCCTGAAAACCGAGGTTGAGAAGAGATGACTTACTAAGGCCAGGACGGGTCCGATGTGCTCAGTGTGCGGCCAGCTGTCTGGGTGGGGCCATGAGGTCCAGGCTCATGCTGTGTCAGAAAGGGCATTAGTGCCAAGGTCAGCCTATATATTTGGCGTACAGCCGAATGGCGTGCAGGTTGATCCACATTTGGGGTTTCTGGGTGCCCCAGAGGGCAATGTTTTTCTTCTGGGGTGCAGGCAGAGTGATGCATTATTAGTTCTGGATTGCCAAACTGGAGGGCTTGTGGGCCAGTAGTCTGAGGATGGAAGTCTGAGAAACAAGGTAGGCCTAGGTTTCTGGGTGAGGTTATGGCAGGCACAATCTACAGACCTGAATCGAGATCTCGTGTATCTGAAGTCAGGGCGAGGATCAGACGATCGCTCAGGTTGGACATTCTGTCCGTGATGACCCCTTCTTGAAGGGGGGCGTGGATCACGAGGCCATGCGGGTTTTCCCATGATGGGAGTTGTGAGAAGCTCCCAACTGCAAAGATTATTCTGCAGGACAATTGAGACCTGTTGGTTGGCTCCAGGACAACTTTTCCGAGCAGGGTTCTAAGGATGGATGGCTGGGTCGCCCACCTCGCATTCTAATGGTCTCCAAGCAACAAGACAGGTCAGATCTGCTGGATCTGGGGGAGCAACCGAGGAGGATGAGTTTAGATGGACTCTCCCGTGGATGTGTCCTAATATGATTTTGTATCTATGGACACCTTGGAATGAAGCAGTGGCACTGGGGCCCTGAAGGGTTCTCCGAAAGAGAGGCTTTCACACAGCTCCATCGTGTAAGTTTCCCATGTGTAGATGAGAT
>NW_026747679.1:0-2060 GCF_022355385.1 Mustela nigripes
TGGCGTGCAGGTTGATCCTCATTTGGAGTTTCTGGGTAGCCCCAGAGGGCAATGTTTTTCTTCTGGAGGGCAGGCAGAGTGTTGCATTTTAGTTCTGGATTGCCAAACTGGAGGGCTTGTGCGCCCGTAGTCTTAGGACGGAAGTCTGAGAACACAAGCTAGGCTTAGATTTCTGGGTGAGGACATGGCAGGAACAATCTACAGACCTGACTCGAGATCTCGTGGATCTGAAGTCAGGGCGAGGATCAGACGATCTCCCAGGTTGGAGGTGCTATCCCTGATGGACCCTTCATGCAGGTGGGGTGGATCACGAGGCCATTGGGGTTTCCCAAGATGGGAGTTGTGAGAAGATCCAAACTGCAAAGATTCTTCTGCAGGCCAATTGAGACCTGTTGGTTGGCCTCAGGCCAACGATTCCGAGCAGGGTACTAAGGATGGATGGCTGGGTAGCCCACCTCGCATTCCAATTGTCTCCTAGCAACAAGACATGTTAGATCTGCTGGATCTGGGGGAGCAACCGAGGAGGCTGAGCTGAAATGGACTCTCCTGTGGATGGGTCCTAATGTGTTTTTGTGTCTATGAAGACCTTGGAATGAAGCGGTGGCACTGTGGCCCTGAAGGGTTCTCCTAAAGAGAAGCTTTGACCAAGCTCCAATGTGCAAGTTTCCCATGTGTAGATGAGATTTGTTCTGATGGGTGAGTCAAGAAACAGCCATATTCGGGAATTGAAATCCAGGCCTCTGAGGAGAGATGCCTGGAAACCAAAGCAATGGATCCGATTAGTGCCTAGGGGTCTGTTTGTTCCTTTTTCCCTCTGGGGACATCAGTCTACGGGTCTGAGTGCAGGTAGGTGCTCAGATGGGCTCAGATTGCCCCTGTTTGTCCTGGGAAGCCAGCACTATTGAGATGGCCTCAGGGACTTTGGAGGTTGATCCTATTAGTAGGGTTGTGGCCATTGCAATGGGCACCCAGAAATCCCTTGGAGAGGGCAAGTACAGTCCTCAGGTTTGGCTCCAGGGGCCTGATCCTGTAGGGTGTGTAGGCCAGGGCTGTTTAGACCGTTTTCTGAAAACACAAACTTGGCTTCTGTTTCGGGTCATAGGTATGGCAGGACTGATCTACAGACCATGAGGAGAACACTTCGGGATAGGAAATAAGGGCGAGTGTGAGGCTCTTGCTCAAGTTTTTGTCTCTGGATCTCGTGTCACCCATGTTCATGAAATTTCCGGGTGACTTCATGGGAAATGGACGAGTCTTACTCTCTGGAGGTTTGGCACCCTCCAAAGAGTTTGGGTTCATTCTGTGGGATGCATAAGTCCTTTTTTTGTTGTTGTTGTTTTGTTTTGTTTTGTTTTGTTTTTTAACCTCAGGTGTCCCACCAAATGAGGGATTCCAGACTAGGGCCCTGGGGAGGGGCGAATGGACAACGAGAAATCTGGTTAAATATGGGGGCCTAGGGACATGTCAAGCCCATTATGACATCTAATGGTCCAGTCACTAAGAGGACATACTAGAGGGCAGGACTCACGCTGAGGGTCACAATGCATGTTTATGCACTCGTCACACTCAAGAATGGGCGGGACCTCAGGGTGAATGCTGGTTTCTCCTACACTGATCGTTGGACAACATGCCAACCACAAGGTTTCTTGCCATGGTTAAGGAGGAGTTCTTATTTCTGCATCACACTCACCCCTGGGCAGGGTTTGGAGATAAGGTCTAGTTTCTGAAGCCTGAAAACTGAGGTAGGGAAGAGATGATGACCTAAGGCCATGGCGGGTCTGATGTGCTCAGTGTGTGGTCAGCTGTCTGTGTGTTGGTCTGGAGGTCAGGGCTCAGGTTGTGTCAGAATGTGCATTAGTGCCCAGGTTAGACTCTATAATTTGGGTACATTCGAGTGCCGTGTAGGTTGATCCTCATTTAAGCTACCTGGGCAGCTCATCAGGCAATATTTTTTTTTTTTTTCTAGAGGGCCGGCAGAGTGCTGCATTGTGGGTCTGGAATTGCCAAACTTGAGTGCTTCGGGGCCAGGAGTGTGAGGACGGAAGTCTGAGAACACAAGC
>NW_026747680.1:0-2060 GCF_022355385.1 Mustela nigripes
CGAGTGGCTCAGTGAGGTAAAGCCTCTGCTCTCGGCTCAGGTCATGATCCTAGGGTCCTGGGATTGAGCCCCATGTTGGGCTCTCTGCTCAGCGGGGATCCTGCTCCCACCTCTCTCTCTGCCTGCTTCCTGCCTACTTGTGATCTCTGTCTGTCAAATAAATAAATAAAATCTTTAAAGTAAAATTTCCCTTCCTATCACAAGCAGACCAAAGAGAAGTGTATCCTCCCACTAACAAATTCCCCAGAAAGCTTCATCTAAAAGGTTGTACTTTCTTCAGACACCCAGGAGGACCTTCTTCTCTGGGCCTGGTATTTCTTCAATGGCCTATTCCAGAGAATAAGACACTAAACGACTGAGCGCCATGGGCCTCAGAACCATGAAAGAGATGATGAGGGGCGCAAAGCACGCCTCTGGTTACCAAGAGGGTATGTAGACGTTTGCTGCTTTTCTGCATTTTTCAAAGCTGAGTTTTTAGCTGGAGGCCGCTCCTTTATGATAAATTGCTGCTACTGTATAGTAAAAGCTATTATATGATCTTTTACAAACCATTTCCTATCTCTGCATTCTCATGTGACAAGACAGACACAGATTATTTCAAACCCCGAAGAGAGTGCTATTGCATTTAAATTGCCTGTAACCTTCATGTAATATATTTATGATTGATGATAGATTTAGTTAAAATATAACTATTTTAAATATTTATTCTCGGTAAATGATTTCAACCTATGCTCACTTAAGTAACTTGGTGCATAATCCCTTTTCTATTAAACCGTAGTGCAAGGACCAATGCCGCGTTTCTGAGAGAAACCCAAGCTATTTTTCTAGAATGGCTGCATGCGTATATATCAGGCGTCCTCTTTTCACTCCCTTTGTGGAGCACCTTCCCTGGAGGTCATGTAATAGCCAATGACCAAAAAAGAAACAAAAAACCCAAACATCCAGATCGAAGTTATTCGCTTGTGCCATCATGCAACGGAGGACCCTGCCTGGAGACGAGGAGACTGCTCAAATAGATCGCGGGCAGGCATCTCAGCCCAGACCTATGCTGGGGAAGCTGGTTCCCGGCTTCGGTGGCAATCAGGAAGCCAGCAAAGTGACCTGAGAGTGCAGCCGGGGTTTGGGGCTGATGATCTTTTTGCAGCCAGCCGCGCGCCCGCAAGCGCGAACACCCGCTTGCGCAGCCAGGCTAGGACACCGCCCAGCGCGGGCGCTGGCCAGGCTTACAGCCCCCCGGGCTTCGCCCCGCGCCCTTGCCCGGGCCCGCGCCTCAGGACGGAGGGGGCTGGGGGCGGCGCGGAGAAGGGGCTTTGCTAATTGCCAAAGCCGGAAGTGAGCTCACGGAGGACGCTGGCGGAGAGTCTGGGAGGAGGTGGAGGGGCTGGCGGAGGAGGGGCGCGCAGCGCCGCCCTGCTGTGCTGCCGCCCAGTCGGGACTGCAGGACCCGCCAGACTCGCAGCCCGTGCGCTCCCGCGCTCCAGCCCAGCCCCCAAGGCCGTGCTGTCCCGCTCCAGGGCCGGCTGCCCCTCCTCGCCCCATGGCTTCTCCGGACGACCCTCTGCGTGCAGGTAAAGTGACACCGCGCCGCGCCCTCACCTGGAGCGGGAAGCGCGGGCCGCGAGCCCACGGGGGTGTCGGGGCCCAGCCTACCGAACCCCGGGGGCACTCGGACCACCCCGGACGCCGCGCCACACCCGGGTCCGCACCGGTGGGGCCGGGGACGGCGCCGCGCGAGGTGCCCCCCTGCCATCGGGCGCGCTAGCCCCCATCGTGCGGAGGACCCCCTTCTCTGGTCCCGCACCGTGGCTCCGCCGCTTTTGTTCTGGACTTGGGATCCCAGGTAGAAACTAGTCCCTCAGACCTCCCTGGCAGCAAGGAGCGCAGGGAGGGATTCTCAGGTTTTCCGCCCCGCCCTGGCTCTTCCTCTCTCCACATTCACATGCCTTTTCGCGTCCCTTTCCTCTCCTCATTGTCACTTTTATTAAATGGTTTTGTTCTGCATGTTGACCCGCAGAGCGATTTCATGAATGAATATACAGGAAACTGAGTCGGAGCCCACC
>NW_026747681.1:0-2060 GCF_022355385.1 Mustela nigripes
GGTTCTCAAGCCTGAAAACTGAGGTAGGGAAGAGATGATGACCTAAGACCATGGCGGGTCTGATGTGCTCAGTGTGCGGTCAGCTGTCTGGGTGTTGGTCACGAGGTCCAGGCTCAGGTTGTCAGACAGTGCATTAGTGCCCAGGTTAGACTATATATTTTGGGTGCATTCGAGTGCCATGTATGTTCTTATCTGAAGAACTCTTCAGGATATTAAGAATGAGCTAGTCTGGGACGCCTGGGTGGTTCAGTTGGTTGGACGACTGCCTTAGGCTCAGGTCATGATCCTGGATTCCTGGGATCGAGTCCCGCATTGGGCTCCCAGCTCCACGGGGAGTCTGCTTCTCCCTCTGACCTTCTCCTCGCTCATGCTCTCTCTCGCTGTCTCTCTCTCAAATAAATAAATGAAATATTTAAAAAAAAAAAAAGAATGAGCGAGTCTGAGGCGCGTGCTCAGGCTTTTGTCACTGGATTTTGTATCAGCGATGGCCGTGGAATGTTGGGGTGGCCTCAGGGGCCATGGACGAATCTTGCTCTCTGTGGATTTGGCCCAATCCCAATTGTTTTTCGTCAATCTGTGGAATGGGAGGACTCCTTTCAGGTTTGTTACCTTGGTGTCCAACCAAAAGAGGAATTCCAAAGCAGAGCCCTGGGGAAGACTGAAGGGACAACCCGAACTACGGTTAAAAATTGGGGCCTAGGGGCATGGCAAGCCCAATATGCTGTCTCTCCATCCAGCCACTGAGAGGCCTTACCTGAGGACTGGGCTCAGGCTGAGGGTCACAAGGTGTATTTGTGATCAATGAGGCCCGCAAGCATGTGCGGGGCCTCATGGGCCACACTGGTTTTACTACACTGAACCTTGGACAACATGCCATTCACAAGGTTTCTTGCCATGGTTAAAGAGTTCGGATTTCTGCATCATTTTCAAACGCGGGCCGTGATTGGAGATAAGGTCTAGGTTCCGAAGCCTGAGAACCGAGGTTGAGAAGTTATGACGACCTAAGGCCATGGCGCGTCCGATGTCTCAGCGTGCGGCCAGCTGTCTGGGTGGGGCCAGGATGTCCAGGCTCAGGCTGTGTCAGAAAGGGCATTAGTGCCCAGGTCACCCTATATATTTGGGGTACAGCCGAATGGCGTGCAGGTTGATCCTCATTTGTTGTCTCTGGGTAGCCACAGAGGGCAATGTTTTTCTTCTGGAGTGCAGGCAGAGTGCTGCATTGTAGTCTGGATTGCCAAACTGGACGGCTTGTGGGCCAGTAGTCTGAGGACGGAAGTCTGAGAACCCAAGCTAGGCCTAGGATTCTGGGTGAGGATATGGCAGGCACAATCTACTGACCTGAATCGAGATCTCGCGCATCTGAAGTCAGGGCGAGGATCGGACGATCGCTCAGGCTGGACATTCTGTCCCTGATGCCCCTTTTTGAAGGTGGGGTGGATTACGAGGCCATGGGTGTTTTCCAACGATGGGAGTTGTGAGAAGCTCCCAACTGCAAAGATTCTTCTGCAGGACAATTGAGACCTGTTGGTTGGCTCCAGGACAACAATTCCGAGCACGGTTCCTAGGATGGATGGCTGGGTAGCCCACCTCACATTCCCATGTGTAGATGAAATTTGTTCTGTTGGGTGAGTCTAGAAACAGCCATATGGTGTTATTGAAATCCAGGCCTCTGAGGAGAGATGCCTAGAAAAAAAGCAATGGATCTGATAGGTGCCTAGGGGCCTGTTCGTTCCTTTTTACCTCTGGGTACATCCGTCTACAGTTCTGAGTGCACTAGGTGCTCAGATGGGCCCAGATTGCCCCTGTTTGTCTTGGGAAGCCAAAAATATTGGGATGGCCTCAGGGACTTTGGAGGTTTATACTCTTAGTAGGGTTGTGGCCATTGGAATGGGCACATACAATTCTCTTGGACAGGGCAGGCACAGTCGTCAGGTTTGGCTCCAGGGGCCTGAGCCTCTAGGGTGTGTAGGACAGGGCTGATGGACAGTTGTCTGAAAACACAAACTCGGCTTGTGTTTCGGGTCATAGGTATGGCAGGACTGATCTGTAGATCAGTCCTG
>NW_026747682.1:0-2060 GCF_022355385.1 Mustela nigripes
CAAGACCTCACACTCGCCCTTTTACATATCCCGAAGTGTTCTCCTCATGGTCTGTAGAGCAGTCCTGCCATACCTATTACCCGAAACATAAGCCGAGTTTGTGTTTTCAGACAACTGCCCAAGCAGCCCTATCCTACACACCCTACAGGCTCAGGCCCCTGGAGCCAAACATGACGACTGTGCTTGACCTCTCCAAGGGAATTTATGTGCCCATTCCAAAGGCAACAACCCTACTAATAGGATAAACCTCCAAAGTCCCTGAGGCCATCCCAATATTTGTGGCTTCCCAGGAAAAACAGGGGCAATTTGGGCCCATCGGAGCACCTACTGTCACTCAGACCCGAAGACTGATGTCCCCAGAGTAGAAAAGGAACGAACAGGCCCCTAGGCACCTATCGGATCCATTGCTTTGGTTTCCAGGCATCTCTCCTCAGAGGCCTGGATTTCAATAACAGCATAGGGCTGTTTCTTGACTCACCCATCAGAACAAATCTCATCTACACATGGGAAACTTCCACGATGGAGCCGTGTGTAAGCCTCTTTTTAGGATAACCCTTCAGGGCCCCAGTGCCACCGCTTCATTCCAAGGTCTCCATAGACACAGAATCATATTGGATACATCCACGGGAGAGTCAATTTCAACTGAGCCTCTTCGGTTGCTCCCCCAGATACAGCAGATCTAACCTGTCTTGTTGCTTGGAGACAGTTGGAATGCGAGGTTGGCTACCCAGACATCCATCCTTAGAACCCTGCTTAGAATCATTGTCCTGGAGCCAGGAAAACTGCCATGGCCTCGTGATCCACCCCCCCTTCAAAAAGGGGCCATCAGGGACAGAATGTCCAACCTGAGCGATCCTCGCCCTGACTTCAGATGCACGAGATCTCGATTCAGGTCTGTATATTGTGCCTGCCATATCCTCACCCAGAAACCTAGGCTAGCTTGGGTTCTCAAACTTCCGTCCTCAGACTACTGGCCCACAAGCCCTCCAGTTTGGCAATCCAGAACTACAATGCAGCACTCTGCCGGCCCTCCAGAAGAAAAACATTGCACTCTGGGGCTACCCAGGAACAACAAATGAGGATCAACGGGGCACGCCATTCGGCTGTACCCCAAAAATATAGGCTGACCTGGGCACTAATGCCCTTTCTGACACAGCCTGAGGCTGGACCTCCTGGCCCCACCCAGACAGCTGGCCGCACACTGAGCACATCGGACACGCCATGGCCTTAGGTCGGCATCTCTTCTCAACCTCGGTTTTCAGGCTTCAGAGCCTAGACCTTATCTCAAATCACGGCCCGGGTTTGAAAATGATGCAGAAATCAGAACTCTTTCCCAATGGCAAGAAACCTTGTGGTTGGCATGTTGTCCAAGGTTCAGTGTAGTTGAAACCAGTGTGGCCCATGAGGCCCCGCCCATGCTTTCAGGCCACATTGGTCACAAACACACATTGTGACCCTAAGCCTGAGCCCAGTCCTCAGGTAAGGCCTCTCATTGGCTGGATGGAGAGACAGCATATTGGGCATGCCATGCCCCTAGGCCCCAATATTTAACCATAGTTCGGGTTGTCCCTTCACTCTTCCCCAGGGATCTGCTTTGGAATTCCTGTTTTTGTGGGACACCTGAGGTAACAAACCTGAAAGGAGTCCTCCCGTCCCACAGATTGACTGAAAACAATTGGGATCGGGCCAAGTCCACAGATAGCAGGATTCGTCCATGGCCCATGAGGCCTCCCCAACATTCCATGGCCATAGCTGATATAAAATCCAGAGACAAAAGCCTGAGCATGTGCCTCAGACTCGCGCATTCTCCATATCCTGAAGAGTTCTTCAGATAAGAACCTACACGGCACTCGAATGCCCCCAAAATATATAGTCTAAACTGGGCACTAATGCACTGTCTGACAACCTGAGCCCGGACCTCGTGACCAACAGCCAGACAACTGACCGCACATTGAGCTCATAGACCCGCCATGGCCTTAGGTCATCATCTCTTCCCTACCTCAGTTTTCAGGCTTCTGAACCTAGACCTTATCTCCAATCACTGCCCAGGGGTGACTGTG
>NW_026747683.1:0-2060 GCF_022355385.1 Mustela nigripes
AGAGTCCATTTCAACTCAGCCTCCTCGGTTGCTCCCCCAGATCCAGCAGATCTAACCTGACTTGTTGCTTGCAGACAATTGGAATGCGAGGTTGGCTACCCAGCCATCCGTCCTTAGAACCCTGCTCGGAATCGTTGTCCTGGAGACAACCAACAGGTCTCAATTGTCCTGCAGAGAATCTTTGCAGTTGGGAGCTTCTCTCAGCTCCCATCGTGGAAAATCCGCATGGCCTCGTGATCCACTCCCCCCTTCAAGAAGGGACCATCAGGGACAGAATGTCCAACCTGAGCGATCATCGGATCCTCGCCCTGACTTCAGATGCACGAGATCTAGATTCCGGTCTCACCCAGACACCTAGGCCTAGCTTGGGTTCTCAGACTTCCGTCCTCAGACTACTGTCCCACAAGCCCTCCAGTTTGGCAATCCAGAACTACAGTGCAGCACTCTGCCTGCCCTCCAGAAGAAAAACATTGCCGCCTGGGGCTACCCAGAAACCCCAAATGAGAATCAACCTGAACGCCATTCGGCTGTACACCAAAAATATAGGCTGACCTGGGCACTAGTGCCCTTTCTGAGACCGCCTGAGTCTGGACCTCCTGGCCCCACCCAGACAGCAGGCCGCACACTGAGCTCATATGACCTGCCATGGCCTTAGGTCTTCATCTCTTCTCAATCTCGGATTTCAGGCTTCAGAACCTAGACATTATCTCCAATCACGGCCGGGTTTGAAAATGATGCAGAAATCAGAACGCTTTCCCCATGGCAAGAAACCTTGTGGTTGTCATGTTGTCCAAGGTTCAGTGTACTAGAAACCAGTGTGGCCCATGAGACCTGCCCGTGCTTGTGGGCCACATTGGTCACAAACACACATTGTGACCCTCAGCCTTAGCCCAGTCCTCAGGTAAGGCCTCTCAGTGGCTGGATGGAGAGACAGCATTTTGGGCTGCCATGCCCCTAGGCCCCAATTTTTAACCATAGTTCGGGTTGTCCCTTCACTCTTCCACAGGGCTCTGCTTTGGAATTCCTCTTTTGGTGGGACTCCTGAGGTAAGAAACCTGAAAGGAGACATCTCATCCCACAGATTGACGAAAAACAATTGGGATCGGGCCAAGTCCACAGAGAGCACGATTCGTCCATGGCCCATCAGGCCTCGCCAACATTCCACGGCCATCGCTGATATAAAATCCAGAGACAAAAGCCTGAGCACGCACCTCAGACTCGCTCATTCTTCATATCCTGAAGAGTTCTTCAGATAAGAACCTCCACGTCACTCGAAGGCACCCAAAATATATAGTCTAACCTGGGCACTAATGCACTGTCTGACAACCTGAGCCCGGACGTCGTGAACAACACCCAGACAGCTGACCGCACACTGAGCACATCAGACCCGCCATGGCTTAGGTCATCATCTCTTACCTACCTCAGTTTTCAGTCTTCAAAACCTAGACCTTATCTCCAATCACTGCCCAGGGGTGACTATGATGCAGAAATCAGAACCCTTCCTTACCCAAGGTAAGAAACCATGTGGTTGGCATGTTGTCCAAAGTTCAGTGTAGGAGAAACCAGCATTCACCCTGAAGCCCCGCCCATTCTTGAGTGCGAGGAGGGCATAAACACGCATTGTGACCCTCAGTGTGAGTCCTGTCCTCTACTACGTCCTCTCAGGGGCTGGTCCATTAGATGTCATAATGGGCTTGAAATGTCCCTAGGCCCCAATTTTTAAACAGGTTTCTGGTTGTCCAGTCGCCCCTCCCAGGGCTCTACTCTGGAATCCCTCATTTGCTGGGACACCTGAGGTTGAAAAACAAAACAAAACAAATCAATAACAACAGAACAACAGACTTCTTTCATCCGACAGAATGACCCCAAACTCTTTGGACGGGGCCAAACCCCCAGAGAGTAAGACTCGTCCATTTCCCATGAAGTCACCCGGAAATTTCACGACCATGAGTGACCGATAACTAGAGATATAAACGTGAGCAAGAGCCTCACACTCGCCCTATTTTCATATCCCGAAGAGTTCTCCTCATGGTCTGTAGATCAGTCCTGCCATACCTAAT
>NW_026747684.1:0-2060 GCF_022355385.1 Mustela nigripes
GGTTAGGGTCATGGTCATGGTTAGGTATGAGTCATAGTTACGGTAATCAGAGTTAGGTTAGGTTCAGGGTCCACATCAGGGCCAGTGTCAGGCTTAGGTTTAGGTTTACCGTTCAGGTCAGGATCACAGTCAGTGTCATTGTCATGGATGGGTCAGGGCTTGGGTTAGGGTTTGGCGCCGGCTCACAGTCAGTGTCAGCGTCAGGGTTAGTGGTTTTGTTAGGGTTAGCCCCGCTCCTGGGTCATGGACCCATCCGTTCAGGGTCTCAGGATAAACCCTGGGCAGAAGGGTGTAGACCCTCCACCCGATCCCACTTAACCAGTCTTAAACTGCTGTGTGAACATAACTTGCCCACCAAACATTAAACCCTCATCAGATTGATCCTGCTTGGGGCATCTCCACCCACGATGGCATGGCCAGGTCCTCTTTACACATAGACACACAGCCACCCAGAGGCACACACACACACACACAGAGACGGGGAGGAGAACTAGGGCTACACCCATGGATCAGAAGGTGTGGGACTCTCCGACTCTGAGCCCCCTGGTGTCACCTTTTGATTTTAGTAGCCAAAGGACCAGAGGCGTTGGGGAAACCTGATATGACCTGTCAGGGAGGGGACGTGTCTGGCGGGGGAGCTCTCTTCTCCCTGTATCCTTTCGGCCTCAGTACAGCAGAAGAACATGTCACCTCCTTTAGGATGTGCTTTGAAATGAGTTGGGCTGGTGGGTTTTCTCTGTAATGGGGTGCCTGCATACAAAGGTTCCAATTCTGTTGGGTTCTGTCGTCAGGGAAGTGAGGTCACCACTGCCTGGGGGCTCCTTACCAAACTTCCTGCTGCACCAGAGCTCCCTGAGCCGCCTGTCCCCAAGCTGCTCAAGGCTCACCCTCCACTCATTGCAGTGCCAAACCAATGACCCCCATACAGCCTCCCCCAGCCCCTCGGAGGCCTGGTGCAGCTGTTGTCCCTGATGGGCGGAACAGAGCTGGGTTTAGTGTAGGTTAGTGTTAGGGTTGGGTTGAAGAAAGACTTAGGGTCAGGGTTAGGGTTAGACATCCTTGGGGTCAGGGTTAGCGTTAGGCTTAGGGTAGGGGTCAGGGTTAGGGTTAGGTTCATGATTAGGTTTAGGGTCAGGCTCACAGTACAGTCATGTTAGTGTAATGGTTAGAGTCAGGGTCAGGGTCAGTGTTAGTGACGATTAGGTTTATGGTCAGGTTCAGGGTCATCGTCAGATTTAGGTTCATGTTCAAGTTTAGGGTTCGGGGCAAGGTTCATGTCAGGGTCAGGGTTAGGTTTGGGACAGGATTAGTGTCAGGGTTAGGGTCAGGGTCAGGGTTAGGTTCATGGTTATGGTAAGGTCAGCTTTATTCTTAGGTTTATGTGTAGGTTCAGAATCTGGGTTAGCTTTAGTGTTAAGATTCTGTCCGGATCACGGATTGGGTGAGAGTTAGGTTTACAGTCAGTGTTAGGGTCAGTGTTAAGGTCAAGGCTAGCGTAGGTTTAAGGTTAAGGTCTGACATAGGCAAGTTCAGAATTAGGGTTATGATCAGGTTCAGGGAGAGGGTCATGATTATTTTTAATGTGGGGTTATGTTAGGGTTAGAGGTAGGTTGAGGGTTATGGTTAGATCGGTTTAGGGTCAGTGTCAAGGATAGTGTTAGGGGTTAGTTTTAGGGATAGGTTCTGCGTTAGGTTTTGGGTCAGGGCCCGTGTTAGTATCAGGGTCAGGGTTACGTTTAGTGTTAGAGTTAAAGTCAGGCTCATAGTCAGGGTCAGGTTTAGTGTTCACGTCAGGGTCGGGGTCACTGTTAGGGTCAGGGTAAGATTTATGGTCATGGTCTGTTTCAGGGTCAGGGTGAAGTTTAGCGCCAGTGTCAGGTTTACGGTCAGGATCAGGTTTTGTTTTAAAGTCCACATTTGGGTCAGCGACAGGGTTATGTAGTGGTCAGTGTTAGGGTCATGGTTAGGTTTAGGCTCAGGGCCAGGGTCATGTATAGGGTCAGGGTGTGGTATAGGCAAAGTTCAGGGTTAGGGTTATGATCATAGTCAGGTATAGGGTC
>NW_026747685.1:0-2060 GCF_022355385.1 Mustela nigripes
ATGGCTTAGTATGCTGGGTCGGTACCCAAAGACGGGTAAGACTGATCCCTCACCATAGCAACCTAAGACAGGGGCTCCTCGGCCAGGGGGAGTACCTGATGATGGGTAAGCATGTGTGCTGGGGATTGGCAACCTAAGACAGGCACGATCCCTGCCATATAAACAATAAAAAAGGGGGAGCTGTGGAGAGCCATTTAGCAGATGCAAGAAGTCACGTAGACGGCAGTGCCTGTAGATTGAGGAATTAAGAATGATTGGTTTAGGAGGATGTGGGTGCGCTCGTGGCTAACGCATGAGCAGCACCAGGAGCCAAAAAAGAAATGCATGATCACCGCTAGAGAACAATAGAGCCCTCAATGGTTACATAAGAGTGCCACGAGGATGCTGCGTGCGCGGCATTGTGATTGGGAGAGGGGGGGGAGTGAACGCGCCTGCATAAATATCGCTGTGTGCTTGGTTTGCGGGCGGCCACCATTATTAAAAAAGAAGCTTGCCGCTCTCCTCGTCTGCGGGTCGTTCTTGCGGGCCGAAAGTGACAGATGACGACCTAAGGCCATGGCGGGTCCGATGTTCTCAGTGTGCGGCCAGCTGTCTGGGTGGGGCCAGGAGGTCCAGGCTCAGGCGGTGTCAGAAAGGGCATTAGTGCCCAGGTCAGCCTATATATTTGGGGTACAGCCGAATGCAGTGCAGGTTGATCCTCATTGGGGGTATCTCAGTAGCCCCAGAGGGAAATGTTTTCTTCTGGAGGGCAGGCAGAGTGCTGCATTATAGTTCTGGATTGCCAAACTGGAGGGCTTGTGGGCCAGTAGTCTGAGGACGGAAGTCTGAGAATCCAAGCTAGGCCTAGATTTCTGGGTGAGACCTGATTCGAGATCTCGTGCATCTGAAGTCAGGGCAAGGATCAGACGATCGCTCAGCTTGGACATTCTGTGCCTGATCGCCCCTTCCTGAAGGGGGAGAGGGTGGATCACGAGGCCATGGTGGTTTTCCCACGATGGGAGTTGTGAGAAGCTCCCAACTGCAAAGATTCTTCTTTAGGACAATTGAGACCTGTTGGTTGGCTCCAGTACGATTCCGAGCAGGGTTCTAAGGTTGGATGGCTGGGTAGCACACATCGCATTCCAATTGTCTCCAAGAAAGAAGACAGGTTAGATCTGCTGGATCTGGGGGAGCAACCGAGGTGGCTGAGTTGAAATGGACTCTCCTGTGGATGTGTCCTAATATGATTTGTGACTATGGAGACCTTGGAATGACGCGGTGGCACTGGGGCCCTGAAGGGTTCTCCTAAAGAGAGGCTTTCACACAGCTCCATTGTGGAAGTTTCCCATGTGTAGATGAGATTTGTTCTGATGGGTGAGTCTAGAAACAGCCATATGCTGTTATTGAAATCCAGGCCTCTGAGGAGAGATGCCTGGAAACCAAAGCAATGGATCTGATAGTTTCCTAAGGGCCTGTTCGTTCCTTTTTACTTCTGGGGACAACAGTCTACGTGTCTGAGTGCCGGTAGGTGCTCAGATGGGCCCAGATAGCCCCTGTTTGTCCTGGGAAGCCACAAATATTGGGATGGCCTCAGGGACTTTGGAGGTTTATCCTCTTAGTAGGGTTGTGGCCATTGCAATGCGCACATACAATTCGCTTGGAGAGGGCAAGCACAGTCGTCAGGTTTGGCTCCGGGGGCCTGAGCCTGTAGGGTGTGTTGGCCAGGGCTGTTTGGACAGTTGTCTGAAAACACAAACTCGACTTATGTATCGGGTCATAGGTATGGCTGGACTGATCTACAGACCATGAGTAGAACTCTTCGGGATATGAAAAAAGGGCGAGTGTGAGGCTCTTGCTCAAGTTTTTGTCTCTGGATATCGTGTCACTCATGGTCGTGAAATTTCCGGGTGACTCCATGGGAAATGGACAAGTCTTACTCTCTGGGGGTCTGGCCCCGTCCTAAGAGTTTGGAGTCATTTGTTGTGTTGCTGTTGATTTGTTTTGTTTTGTTTTTCAACCTCAGGTGTCCCACCAAATGAGGGATTCCAGAGTAGAGCCCTGGGGAGGGGCGACTGGACAAA
>NW_026747686.1:0-2060 GCF_022355385.1 Mustela nigripes
CCTCATCATCACTTTTCTACTTCCTTAGTTGCTGGAGATGGGTGCAGATAGAGGTTACCAGCTAGCTCCTGCTTTATCTGTTGTTTTATTTCTATCAGTGACTCCCTGATGAGTGGTTTTGACTGTAATATAGGCTAGCCCCAATTCAGATCAAGAGAAGAAGAGGCAATTTTGCATTGACTTAAAAGTGTGATGAAACTTGATCCTACTGAAGGTATAGATATATTAAAATGGATATGAAGCACATTTGACTTAAACATTGTATATCATTGGTGTATATTTATGTTGTATGTTGTATGTTATATACATATGTTGTATGTATATATGGTGTATATACATATGTTGTATGTATATTGGTACTCCCTATTAGTTAAAAAGAACATGTTAGGATCCTACATTTGAGAAATGTATGTCAAAATATTTAAATAAAGCAGCTCTACTTTTTAAAACTTTAGCACTAGGTAATTGGGTTCCATTTTTATATAGAATGACTTTTACATGTAGATTGCCAGTCCTGGATAACAAAGGATTAATATCTTCCTGACTTGTAAGAATTTTATTTTCTACTTCTAGTTTACCTTCTAAATATAAAGATATGAAAATAATCCATTTTCGTAGGATGGCTATCTTTTACAACTTCTTCGGCCATAACTGATAATTGTTTCCTGTTCACTGTCAGGTTTTATTTCGATGTTTACAAGGATGTTTTTGGATGCAGGTAACAGAAAACCAAAATGCAAATGATAAGGATTTTTTTTTCCTCCTATAAAAGCAGCCCCAAGCTAGGATGAGCTAATTCATTCATCAGTTCTGTGACATTAACAGCTCAGATCTGCTCTGCCTCCCTGCCTTGCCATCCTTAGTGTCCTCAGTGTGGCAGGCTTGTCTTCAAGGTGGCAAAATGCCTGCAGCCCTTACAGGCATTGCACCCAGATAGAATAACATCCAGAGACAGAAACAGAAGAAATTGTTCTTTGTGTCTCTTTAAAAACAATGAATCTTTTTCAGACATCTCCATCAGAATTCTTCCCATTTCTGACTGAAGTGTTACGTCACAGGCTTGAGCCTAAACCTATCACTGGCAAGGGGTGTGTTGGCACTATAATTGGCTCAGCAGCATCAGGTCTTCCCTCCTAGGGCCAGGGACAGGCCAGCCTCCTGAAAGGACATGACTTTGTTGGGGGAGGATGAGCCCTGTGCAGATAGGAGCTCTGTTGGGAAGAGGAAAGGTCTCACTGTGGGAATGGGTGGGGTGGGGGGCTAGAGGGAAACCAACAGTTTCTCTCTAGGCCACTGTTACTTTTTAGTTTAAATGGTGTGGAGAATATCTATGGAAGTAAATTATCAATCATGGTAACATTTTGGATATGTGTATATTTTTAGGGAAGAATTTAAAATTTTGCACTCTAATTGGTTTATACAACAGGCTGTAATGGATGCAAGAAACAAAGCTATCATCAAAGCTAAAAGAGGAGTTTGGTTCACCTTTTGCAAGGAGGAATATATATATAGTTTAGGCCCCAGTATGCTTCAGAATCATTATGCCAGGGTTCTAGTGGCCTTTTCCTTCTCTTGGGCCAGCCTGGTTGTGCTTGGGCATACAGGCACATGTGTACCTGCTATTGGCCCTGGAGAGGACTGTAAATTGGATGAACAGTGTGGATGGGGGTCGCTGGAATGGTGGGACAAAAGCCTGATTGGCTTGGATGCTTGGTTGGGTGGGTGGATTTAAAGTGTTTTTGTTTTTGTTTTTTATTTTATATCACAAGTTACATATTTATGAAGCTTATTCTTTCACATATGCATTCAATATTTAAAACAATTTTATGTCTAGCATATGATCTGTGTGCACATAGGTACATTGAATTGATTCAAGACCGAAATTGAGACTGGGTTTCTCTTGAGTGAATATAGAAAGAGGAAAAGAAAGGCATTGGGGGTCAATGTGCAAGGGCTGATTTAAAAGGTGGGCTGTGGAAACCAAATAGGAGAAAAAAAGAAGGGAAGACTTGAGCCTATATAGATAGTGACCAGATGGTGGGGTCTTTGGGTTCAAGGAC
>NW_026747687.1:0-2060 GCF_022355385.1 Mustela nigripes
CGATCTACAAACCATGAGAAGACATTTTCAGGATATGAAGAAAGTGCAAGTCTGAGGCGCTTGCTCACTTTTGTCTCTGGATTTTGTTTCAGCGATGGCCGTGGAATGTCTAGGAGGCCTCATGGGCCATGGACGAATTTTGCTCTCTGAGGATTTGGCCCTATCCCATTTGTTTTTCGTCAATCCTTTGGATGGAGGACTCCTTTCAGGGTTGTTACATCAGGTGTCCCACCAAAAGAGGAATTCCATGGCAGAGCTCTGGGGAAGAATGAAGGGACAACCCGAAATATGGTTAAAAATTGGGGCCTATAGGCATGGCAAGCACAATATGCTGTCTCTTCATCCAGCCACTGATAGGCCTTACCTCAGGACTGGGCTAAGGCTGTGGGTCACAATGTGACTTTGCCACCTATGTGGCCCGCGAACAATGGCGGGGCCTCATCGGACAAACAGGTTTCCACTACACTGAACGTTGGAAACAAGCCAACCACAGGGTTGTTGCCATTGGGAAGGAGTTCTGATTTCTGCATCATTTTCAAACCTGGGCAGTGATTGGAGATAAGGTCTAGGATCTGAATCCTGAAAACCGAGGTTGAGAAGAGATAACGACCTAAGGCAATGGCTGGTCCTATGTTCTCATAGAGCGGCAAGCTGTCTGGGTGGGGCCAGGAGGTCCAGGCTCAGGCTCTGTCAGAAAGGGCATTATTGCCCAGGTCAGCCTATATATTTTATGTACAGCCAAGTGGCGTCCAGGTTGATCTTCATTTGGGGTTTCTGGGTAGCCCCAGAGGGCAATGTTTTTCTTCTGGGGGGCAAGCAGAGTGCTGCATTGTAATTCTGGATTGCCAAACTGGAGGGCTTGTGGGCCATTAGTCTGAGGACGGAAGTCTGAGGACACAAGCTAGGCTTAGGTTTCTGGGTGAGGACAAGGCAGGCACAATATACAGACCTGAATCGAGATCTCGTGCATCTGTAGTCAGGGTGAGGATCAGACTATTTCTCAGGTTGGACCTTATGTCCCTGATGGCCCTTTCTTGAAGGGGGGATATCACGAGGCCATGGGGTTTCTCACGATGGGAGTTGTGAGAAGCTCCCAACTGCAAAGATTCTTCTGCAGGAAAATTGAGACATGTTGGTTGGCTCCAGGCCAATGATACTGAGCAGGGTTCTATGGATGGATGGCGCGGTAGGCCACCTCGCATTCCAATTGTCTCCTAGCAACAAGACAAGTTAGATCTGCTGGATCTCGCGGAGCATCCGAATATGCTGAGTTGAATTGGACTCTTCCGTGCATGTGTCCTAATATGATTTTGTGTCTATGGAGGCCTTGTAATGGTGCAGTGGCACACAGGCCCTGAAGGATTCTCCTAACTGGAGGTTTTGAGACATCGTCAAAGGATAATTTTCACATGTGGAGAAGAGATTTGTTATGCTTGCTGCCTCATGATATCCCCATATGCTAATATTGGAAACCAGGCCTCTGAGGAGAGATACCTGTAACCGAAAGCTATGAATCTGATTCAGGCCTCGGGGCCTGTCTGATTCAATCTTCTTCTCTGGGGACATCCATCTACGCTGAGAAGAGGTAGATGCTCAGCTGGTTTCAGATGACCCTTGTTTGTCCTGAGCGGCCTACATTATTGGGATGTCCTTGGGGACTCTGGAGGTTTGTCCTAATTTGTACGATTGTGGACAATGGAATGGGCAGAATTCCCGTGGTATGGACAGGCACAGTCCTGATGTGTGGCTCCAGGCACCACAGCCTGAAGGGTCTGTGGGCCAGGAATGTGGGGACAGAAGTCTGAAAACACAAACTCGGCTTAGGTTTGAGAAGTAGGTATGGCAGGCCTGATCTACAGACCGTGAGGAGAACTCTTCGGGAAACGACAATAGAGCGAGTCTGCTTGCTCAGACGTTTGTCTCTGGATTTGTTGTCAAGGATGGAGGGGAATCTCGGGGAGGCCTCATGGGCCATGGACGAGACTTCCTCTCTGTGAATTTGGTCCAATCCCAATTGTTTTGGGTCAATCTGAAGGATGGGAGGAGTCCTTTTAGTTTTG